>NC_033644.1:2121011-2137471 GCF_001540865.1 Ananas comosus | reverse complement strand
ATGAACACTGAACCACATAAACCAACTAAACATTCATCAGCCCAAAAATAAGAGGATAAGAAAGTAAACCGAATTAACCTGGGTCGAAAGCTCTATCGACCGCTACACGCATACCTCACGTCTCGTCCCACTACTCATCGCCCGCGATACTGAAAAAATGTTGGGGAGTGAGAACATGTAAACATGTCTCCCTCCCAGTGGGTACCGCAAGCCGAAGGAAGGCGAGGAGTTACTCACCGGATCAGGAAGAGATAAAACAGCATGGGTAAGTAAAATGTTGTAGCAACGATAATGAACGAATGCGATTATATATATATGAAAACAACACTACCGCTACTGTATGTACAACTGCAAGCATGACAAGGATATCAATACTATAGTAGCAAGAACAACTGTAAAGAAAGAACTAGAAGTACATATGCCAACAACCGCTACTATAGCTATAATGCGTCAACGGACGAGAAGGTCCCAAAGTACCAATCTAAACGCCGTGTCGGTCAAAGGACCTCAGGCAAAAGCCACTATCTGCTCACACCTGCATGGTAACCCTAGCACAAAGAGAACACCGCTGGGCTCACGGGTCGGATGTACGACCACTTTTCCGGAAAAGAACACCCTCCTGCGGGGGATCAACCGCTGGTGTACGATGAAATGCACATCGAGCTGTGGCGATCAATGCGGATATGACAATAGCCAACTCGGCAATCAGCCGACAATCACTGCCTCGACGAAGCGCCTTGTATGTCTACTCAATTGCAAGCAAACGTGAATCCGACCGAGAGGAGGTAAATGATAAGGAAACCAAGAACGTACCAACACGGCACCGAGCAAACAGGAGAACGCCAACCATGGTCACAGTTATAGTATAGTACGAATGCCATCTTACTCCCCGTATACAGGATACACAATAAGAACAACCCAGGCAGAGTAAATAAGTAATATGCAGATACTGCTCGATAGTCAACTAAAAGTACAACGCATAAGACGACCGAAGGCACAGTGAAAAGTGTATCGATATAGTTCCAGAACTACCTAGCAACCAGCCGACAATCCTATCCCTCAGGGTACACCGACCTCAAGCGTCATCGAACAACAGGAAGTCAAGAAACAGGACCAAACCAATTACGTAATGCAACAACCGACAACCAGGTCAACAGATATAAAGATAAACATGCCCGATCAACTAGGTCACGCGAACGAAGTACGCAGAAACCGACCAAATCAGTCACCGGAACAAGGTACGAGAACCGACCAATCAGGATCACGACATCACATGATGGATAAACTACTCTACTCCTACACATGATACTAGAGCATAGAAATATTGAGTAGAGTAATAGAAAGCAACGGGGATGCAAGCTCCAAACATATATATCAATGATATAATATATAAATGCCGATAATAAACGGAGACAGAGTACGGAAACCATCACGAGCGTGCACCACTAAGTACGACGCGGATCGAAGTACCCACCTGTACAAATGCTGCGCCTGTCGTCTGACCTGCAAAAAGGACGTCAACCGGACCTAATGGAAGTCACCGGGTTAGTGTCTACACCCACAAGCTAATAACCACTAAAATCCACAACCTACAAGCAAAACCCATGGAGATCGCGGTTTCCCAAACCGATCGCCGTAATACGCCTGGAAGTCCCGTAAATCGCACGGCATCCGCCGGAGCACGAACTGTCTCCGGAAATACCGACTCTAGCTACGAGTCACCTGCTGCCACTAAACATAAATAATCATGCATCATGGCAGCGAACACACTCCTCTGTTTGAAGCAATTATCGTTCGGATAATCGTTCGATTCGGGTTCCCCGGAACGTGTTTCGTAATTCTGACACCGGAACCCCACCGTCGCTCACCCGTTCATTTCCGAACTCTCGAAATGACGCAATTGACCAGCCAACAAGGCCTCAGCGACTTACGCAAAAGTTCACGAAGGCACCGTCGGAATAATTCCGAACCGAAACCCGCGTTCCGTCGGCGGATATTCGCCGAAAAACGCCACCGGAAAAGCATTTTCGATCTTCGCAACGGTCTTAGCGCCTTGGACAATCCAGTCCAGAGGTTCCCTCAGGTTTACACGCCTGTTCACAGGCGACCGAGTCGATGTTATATGCAAGAAAACGCACATCGTTTGAACCCTAAAATCTATCATTTTATGCGATTTCCGACAGTTTTAATGGACCGATTCTTGCGATGACGAGGCTCGCTGGAGTCAACCGTCGCACCCGCTGATAGGTTTCAAGCGTCGCCGGAGACCGTGCTCACCATTCGGAGCACATTCGGGCGACTGCGTGGCGACAAGCGACGCGAAGGTCAGCCGGAAGCAGCCGCACCGCTAGGAAGATCGCGCGTTACCCGGCGAACCAAGGCATTCTCAGGGCCAACGGAAGGAGCACGATGTTCAGCAGACCTAAGAATCATCGTGCTCACTTCCCGAGGTCAAAAAAGACCATTTCGGATTGCCGAAAAACGTTACCGGAGAGTGGGAAACAGTGCTGGAATGCGGTAAATGGACACTCACAGTGAGGGGGGGAGCTTAGGGGGGCCGCCGGCGTTATTCGGCAGGGCGATCCGGCCGGAGGGGTGCACAGGTTGGCGGGTCCGGGGAACTCCGACGACAGGCGCGCTCAGCGGCCGGGGAGGTGCGGCGGCGCGTACGGAGCCGCCGACGCCATCCGGTTTGGTGCCTTCCATCAGTCGCCGCGGGCGGGAGGCGGACAGCATGGCGGGTCGGGCTGGTCCGGCCGGTCGGGGACGATGGCGGGGGTCGAGGTGGTGGCCGAGCTTGCGTCGGCGGGCGGCAGGCGATGCTCGGAGCTGCGAAGGCGGCCCGCGCCTCGCGCCGATACACAAGCAAGGCCGGCAGGGGGCACCTGCAGCGGCCGGGCGGCGCTCAAGGGTGGCCAGGGGTCGGTTCGGTGGTCCCGGACAACGGTCGGCGGAGCCTCCCCGCCGTCGGGAAAGCTGCGCGCCAGGGCACCACAACACCGAGCCACCAGCTTCGGCCTGGTGGTGTCCTGGGCCGCAGGCGGCTACGGCGGCTCCGGCGGCGCACGGCGACGGTGGGGCGCGGCGGTGACAAGGTGCCGGGTGCCTGGGTCGGGGCTCACCTAACTCAAGGCCTGGCCGGCTTCAGTGGTTGGTGCTGGGTACAACCTCCGGCAAAGAGTGGAGGGAGAGGAGGAAAGGTTGATCTTGGGAAAAACTTTTTCCGCGACGCGGCCGTGCTTGCCGGCCGCGGGGGTGCCAAGCACGGCGTGGGCGGGAGCCTCCTAGGCGGCTGGTGCACAGGGAGGCTTAGGGTTTAGGGTTTCCATTGCAAATCCCTAGATACTCTTTGTATAACTTAGCCTCCAAATTGCTGGAAAAGCCCCTCAACTCCGTATTTGGTACTAAGTCCCTTACAGCTGCGTGTAAACATACGAGAATACCCCTCCAGTGCGATCTCACGTTAAATACGGTACATAAAAGTATTGCGCGCACTTTGCAACGAAATACCGTTATTCCCACGAGAGCTCTCCTCGAACAACGCGCATATCAGCAGATCCGTCCGTCAGATTTTGCGAACGGATTCGCACCGTACGATCAGTACCTCGTGAGACAACAAGCTACATTGTTTCGTCTTCGACATCGCACGGATTCACGACAAAAATCCAACGCTTTTCGTTCCAATTGAAAGAAACCACAAAAATTAGCATATAAAACATGTATTTTTTGATTTTCTCGAATCCCGTGCGTCAAAATTCAAAATCGTCAGCGCATTAGTTCCAGGAACAGCTGAAGGTCGAAACGAGCTATTGGACCACTAGGAACTGGAGTCGATACGCACCGAAGCCAACTCTACTTCCGTGGCCTCTTCGGAAAACCGAGTTACTTATCATTAGTGAAAACTACTAATCCGTTAACGTTCTCCGTTTAGCTCATTTTCTTCTGAAACTTGACGAGTGCTTATTGTAATTAATACACACATAATATCGTCAACAGGAGAGTTTATTTCACTGTAAAAAATCTCAGTCCTTACAAAAAATAACTTTATGAGTACGAAGAGCCAATACTCATAATAGTATAGTAACCCCTACTCATATATATGTATGGTGAATATAGATATAGTATATTCAATAATAGTTATATAGTGTTATAGAACATAATTAGTAATATAATAAGATATATATGTATATAGTATATATCTATATATTATACATATATATATATTATATGTAATTAGTATATATATATTATACGGTGAAATCATAATATACATATATGTTATATATATATATAATAGTCATATTATGTATAATACATTAGTATGTATATATATGATTTTATATATATGTATATACATTATGTACATATATATATAGTAGTACATATATATATATATATGTATATATATTATAAGTATGATATACAGTGTATCATATACATACATATACAATCATATATGTAATATATAATCTTCTCTTTTATATATATATATATATAAAGAGAGAGAGAGAGAGAGAGAGAGTTAGACTGGTATACTATCAGTAGCACGGAGGCTTCCGTGCTACTAAGTTGTTTTCAATGATGTGGCATCCAAGTCGACGGTCGGCTCTGTTAGACTTATCTACACTATTAGAAGTATTTGGAAACTAAATTTCATAATTTTTCGCTATTAGTTGACTAGTGATCAAAAGGTTTCAAAATTGATAATGTTAATAGTAGATGTGATGTATTTGTAAATTTAATGGTATGAAAGAATCCAAATCTGATAAAATTTTTATAGAAATTTTTTTTCACTATTTAGCGTAAGATCAGTACTTCTGATCTTAAATTCAAGTATTTTATCGTCATTTTTTATGAGATTTTTATTTTCAGCCGTTCATTTTTATACTATTCGTTTGATAGGTAAATAATGCCGAAAAATTATGAAATTTAGTTTTCAAATACTTTCAATAGTTTAGATCAAGTCTAATAGAACCGATTGTCGATTTGGAAGCCGCATCATTAGAAACAACATGGTAGCACGGAGGCCTCCATACTACCGTTAGTATACCACAGAGAGAGAGAGAGAGAGAGAGAGAGAGTGGCTTGTGTGCTCTTATAAGCACGGAGATCTCCGTGTTATCAAGTTGTTTTTGATGCTGAAATGATCAAATTAATAATTGGCCACATTAGACTTGATCTACAGTATTTGAAATATGTAGAAAATAAATTTCATAATTTTTCAATATTATTTACCTAGTAATCGAAAGAACTCAAAATCAATGGTTAAAAATAAAAAGTTTATAAAAAATGATGATATGGCGTTAAAATTTTAGATCAAAATATTGATCTTGTTTTATATAAGTAAAAAAAATCTATCAAAATTTCAAGTGATTTAAGTATTTCTATATTATTAAACTTGTTGATTTTAAACTCCTTTAATCACTAGGTAAATGATATCGAAAATTACGAAATATATTTTATAGTTACTTTAAATAATCTAGATCAAGTCTAATGGAGCCGATCGTTGATTAAAAAGTTTCGATATTAAAAATGATTTGATAGTACAAAAGCTATTATATTTCTAAAAGCACAAAAGCCTATATAGTTCTCTCTCTATATATAGTTATTCATTTAACTAAATTAGAACAACCAATGTGACACCGTTTTTTTTCTTAAAAAAATTCAAATACCATCCATGTGGTTTCACACTTTCTCACTTTAGTACCCTATGATTTGAAGTGTATTACTTTCGTACTCTATAATTTTTTTTTTTCTCTTTTTGTCATCCACTCTGCTAATTTTTTTTCATTAAATCAGTAACAAAGTTAAAACTAAAGAGTACGAAAGTGAATATTCGATAAATTATAGGTAGAGTATCTGAAGTTTTTTGTATATGATTTAACAAAAAGTTAACGGAGGGGCTGACGAAAAAAAAAAAAAGAAACTAGAGGATACTAAATTGATACACTTTAAACTAAAGAATATTAAAATGAGAAAGTGCGAAACCAGTATTTAAAGCAGAGACCATGAAATGCAAGCAGGCAGGGGGGACCCACCCACAAGGCTGGGAGGTCGCCTATGGCCACCAAGGCTCCTACCCTGTCTCAAAATAAATGGACCCAAGCGACCCAAGTGACCCAAATGGTGGGTGTGGGGAGGAGTCCACACGGTTGGGAGCTTACAATCTAAGCTCTGCATCACACACTTGTTCCTGCATCTGTGTCCGAGTCGCGTCTGTGTCTGTGTCTGTGCGAGTTCACATGCCCTAGTCCTACGAAATGACTCGCCGGCATATTTTATTGATGTTTTGAAGGCTAAACAGTTAGGGGGAGAAAAAGAGAGATTAGATCGAAAGGGAGGTTCTTGTCAGCATGTTTCGTTCTGTTTCTGTTACTTTCCCTGTAAAAAGAAAGCGAAAATAAAGTTCTGAGTCCTACAAGTAAAAATTTTAATTTTGTAATTTGACTCTGCTGTAGAAAAAAAAGTTGCTGTGGGCGCTTCAATATGGCTGTTCTCTTAATAGTAGTATTCACACAACACTTTTTAAATAGCACTATATGGCACAGCAAGGCTAAACAGTTCTTTACAAACAAACCAATCAGATGATGGCGTAAGAGGATAGAGTTCACATTAAAAGAACTACAGTAATTTTAAGAGAGATGCTATGCCTCCTGATAGAGATGTCATCGGGTCGGATTCGAGACAGATTTTTAAAAATTTGAACCGAACCAGATAATCTAAATTGAATTGAAAGCATAATCTAAATCTGAACCCAATGCTTATGAAAATTCATATTCAAACCAAATCCAACCCAAATTCGAAATCCGATGCATCCCAGAAGCCGTTGCGCTCAGTTTTTGTTCGGATTTGAGTTGGAATAAGTGTAAGCAAATTCATACCCGAATTTAAATCTATCTAGATTTTGTATTTTTCATTTTCATACCCGAAAACATATCAATTTACATCATATTAAACCTGTTAATTAACTTCGGATTCAGATTTGAATAAAATTTTGGGTATTCATACCTATTGACATCTCTACTTCCAATCGTACATGTACATTGAATTTAAAAAATTTTATTAGTTAAAATGATGTGGGATCCATACTATTATTCATTCTTATCTAGGTGAATTTTTTGACATTCATACTTATCTACGTGAATCTCAGAGCATCCTCCTAAATCACAGGAATGGTGTGATTTAACGTGCGCAGTTGTTTGTGGGCGTAGCAAAATTCTAATTTTTAATAGACAAGATGGTAAGATAAAAATATTATTAATCGATTTTTAGACTAAATGTTAATACATAATTAAATGAGTTCGACTATGTTGTTTTCAGAAGCACCACTCATATGGTGCTTCTAATTTTTTAACTCTTAAATCAAATTCTTTGACCATCTCTAGCCTTTCTATTAATACTATTCCGCTAAAGCAACCACTAAATCCTAGTAGGAGAACTACTAAACCTTAGAGGTAGACCACTATCATCCCAATCCTACAATTTTTGATCCAAGGGCCGATAAGTCAGAAGCTTTAACTCTTTTATACTTTTGAAAGTATAGTAGCTCTTACTAATTTAATACTATTAATTCTATATAGAATTACCAGTATATAGAGATAATGTGTAGAGGTAATGCCACAACATCTCTCTCTCTCTCTCTCTCTCTCTCTCTCTCTCTCCCCAAACCCCAACCCCACCCCACCCCACCCTCCCCCAAGACTAGGTTGGGTCTCTAGTGCCAACTGCATATTAATTGCAATCACATGCATTGCAAGCCCCTGGTTTCCCACAGGTCCCTGTTTGCCTCTTCCCTGCCTCTGTCATTTACTAAAATATGAATATTAGCATATTTGCTAGCTTGGATAGTAGATTTATGCAGGTCTAGTTTGGAAATATCTTTTCTAGAACATTTCTTTGCATTTTAATTAATGCTTAAAACAGCTGTGACAATTCAGTCTACTAGTACTAATAATTTATTTGGTCTAAAATATAAAATCAAAATGCTTAAACTCAAAAGTTATTAGTACTAATTAAAATACTAGTTACCCCTTGTATCCTTATACATAATATTTTTTTCATCCAATATAAGACTAATTGAGACGTTGTTATGATGGTGGATACTTCGCTAAGAAAGAAGCTTATGTTATAATGCTTCTGTAATGGAACGCCCCATTATCACTTTGTAGCAATTGAATGGTTGAGTTTGCAAGCACATCAGAATTGTTTTGAAGTTATAAAACATTTGGGGCGTGTTTGTTTCACTTTATTTAAGGTGAAGTAGACTTTCAAGTGAACTAAAAGTCATGTAAAAAGTATCTATCTTCCGCTATTTGTTTGTATAATAATGGAACTAAAGTTTCCATAGTTCTGCCATTTGTTTGGCAGTAAGCGAATGACATAAAAGCTGAAAGTTTGAAAGATGAACCGATTAATATTTTTGTTTAGTTCTTCTCATTTTTTTTACCTTCATAATTGACTTCGCGGGGACAAGTTGAAATCAATTACCACATTTTAGAGAGTTTGAGTTTTAACCGTAAGAAAAGTTACTGTAAACCAAACTTAAAAAATAGTCATTTACAGCCGAAAATCATTTCTCCCCTCTCCACTTTAGATGAAATAAACACACCATGAAGTTCTTAAGAAAAAATATCTTCACAACCAAGATGCTATGCAGAAAAAAGTATTCTCAAACCTGGCCTTTCGTTTGGTCTACTTGTTCAAAATAAACATTTTAATTGAAGAAATAGAAGTTATTGCGTGAAGATACAGTAAAGCAAACAATAAAAATAAGCATACATTATCGAAAATTACTTCATCCCTCTCTACTTTCGATGAAATAATTAAAGACACCCTAAGTTCTTACTAAAGGAAAAACATTTTCACAGCTAAGTTGCTTTGGAAGAAAAAGTACTTTCAAACTTGGCCTCATTACTTATTTGGTTTACTTGTTCAAAATAAACTTTTTAATTGAAGAATTAAAAGTTATCTATTTAGCAACTAAAGAACTGAAGCTTCTTGTTCTAGTTGAGGTACTTTTCTACTTGAACTTTGAAAAAAAAAAAAAAAAAGAAGAAGGAAAAGAGATTTCTTTCCAGAAGCTTAACCATCTATTTGTTCAATATTAAGCTATAATTTGCATCTATAGTGCAAATGCATGTAGGTTCAAAAATCGCTTATCGGGCCTTCAATTTAATTTTTCTAATCAATAAAGTCATAATGTACGTCAGATGACACAACAAGTCGTCGATAAAAGATCAGGATTATCAATTAATGCATAAATTCTTGTGTGTAATACCAACTTGTCTACATTTGAGACAAGATCTTAAAATGGCTTCTCTAATGAGTTGTTCACAATTATTATTCAATTAGGTAGGAAGTTGACAGCACAAATATCAAAGCAGCAGAAGTACATCTGAGAAAATGAATGGTAGGAAAGGCTTTCAAAAGGTACTTAGTTTAATTGTAAGTTTGTTCCCTACTACACTGATTGGAACTAAACCTAGCTGTTTACACAAAAATCAATTAAAGCTCCTTTGCTGAAAAGGGCTTTGCATGAAATATACTAAGGCATATATGGTTGGGACACTTCATCTCCATGGAAATTAAACTCATATATGTATATATTTTGTGTGGTTCCTAATTAATATAACCTCATGAAGCTGCAGTGACATCCTTGTCCTACATCCTATGATATTATATCCAAGGAATTTATATATGTTTGGTAGTAGGCAATACCCAAGCAGCATTCTCATCCTTTTGATTTGGACAAGAGAGAGATGAAAGAGAGAGAGAGAGAGAGAGAGAAAGACAAGAACATCACAATCTTGAGTAAAAGTAAGGGGCAATTGTTTATATATTCTCGTGATTGAAAAGTTTCAGACTTTTTATTTACTTTTTTTAAAGGCTAATATAAAAAATATATATATCTTTTTAACATTTTCAATTCTTTTAAATATACTTTTAGAGTTAAATTCTGTTAGTGAATTGTTACGTACATTTGTTATTTCTGTAAAAATTATTATTTTACGCATTCAAAATATATTATTGTACCGTCACCATCTTTTTTTATTTGCCCTTATGTTAGGAGCAAAATAAGTATTTTTGATCACTTTTTGCCCTTTTAAATAAAACATTCTACTGTCATCAACTTTTCTTATTTGTCCTAAGTCAGGAGTAAAAGAGGTGTTTTGATTTCTTTTAAACTTGAGTAGAAATTTAAAACTAGTTTAATCTGAGATGACTTGACGAGTATTAACAATAGAGTATTTTTGAATAACGGAGAAATATACAAAATATATTATTTAAAATAAAATAAAGTGTACATAAGATATTTCAAAAATTTTGAGGGGTATACAGATAATTCTTCCCAAAAATAAATAAATAAAAATGCTATTGATAAAAATGTATAGATCTTATCTGAATTGTTGAATAAATGTAAAATTAATCTTAAAAACTTTCAATTTTGCTCCATGATCTTTCATAGTTTGTTTTAGTAAATTTATATTAAAAAAAAAAAAATTTAGGACCATACATTTCTTTTCAACTTGATATTATTATATTGTCTTTGATAAAAATCTCATATAAAATAATCTGAAAAGATTTGAGAGAGAAGAATCTTCTCTCATCTATATGAACATGCAAATTTCATATTGAATATATACATATATGTGTAATGTAAAAAAATGAAAATGCTATANAGCCATATAAATCACAAATATCAGTCCGTAATTGATCATTTCTTTCTACCGATTAAACAATTAGCATACAAATTTATAAAATGTTATAAAATTTATTTGTAAGTATAGCAATATTACTAAAAAAATAAGAAAATTAGCTATATAGCCCTCAAAACTTATCAAATATACCTATCAGATATTTTTTCGTTATTCAAAAATCACCCTGCTATTAGTACATGTTAAATCATTTCGGGTTAAACCGAGTTAACTTTCTACAAGAGTTGAAATTAATCAAATCAAAATACCTCTTTTAATATTTGTCTTAACTCAAGAACAAATATAAAAAGTAAGTGACAGCAGAAGAATATATATTTGAAAGGAAAAAATAGTAATTTAACAAAAATAGTAATTATTTTCGACAGTTCACTAATAAAATTTAATTTTAAAAATATATTTGTAATAATTTGAAATATTAATTTTTTTTATAATTTTTTTAACTTTCTATACAGAATAAATAAATAAAAATTTTTTTTTTTTTTTCAGAGGAAGATGATGTGATGGGGTGACTAATGCATGTAAATTAATGGGTGGCGCCTGATGGACATGAAAGGTGCTTATGAGGAGCATGCCATGTGCATGTCGGGGACAGGAGACTCTGCGGGATTCGAATTCGATGGTCTCATTAATATCGCACTGAGGAAGGACGGAAATGTACGCAATCCGTGAATTTATATATCCTCAGTCACAATTTGGGGTCGTCGTACTACTCAGATCGGATTTCACTTCACCAAAAAGCTGTTTTTAAGGTGCTTTGTAATTACGCATGCATGCACGGATTGTACGTTTCCCCGTCTTCAATGACCAATATGGTTGTTAAAATAAAAGGATAATTGCCTATCTATATACTTTTCTTGTACGTTTAAAAATATTCAAATTTTTTTTTCTAAAATACCACTCATATATTCCATCGTTATTGTAAAATATTTTTTCAGTTATCTTCTTCTAAATTAACTTGAATTAAACGTGAGTTAAATATCTTCCACAGTTAACAAAAATTAAAATGCCAATTTTATCCTTAATTTAAGGGCAAATAAAAAAGGTTGGTGACGGTAGAGGGGTTATATATATTGGAAAAAATCAAAAGTCAAAATACTTTTTGTGCTCCTGACTTTAAGGGTAAATAAGAAAGACACTGATGAGGAAAGAATATATTTGAAAGGGCAAAATAGTAATTTTACAGAGATAATAGAGTTAATTAATAGATTTTAACTTTAGGGGTATATTAGAAATAGGTTGGAACGTAAAAAGGGTATTTTCAATATTAGCCTTCTAAGAGGGATAAATCGGAAAGTCGGAAACTTTTTAGGGATATATAAGCAATTGCCCCTAAAATAAATTATCTCGTACTACCATGTGCGCTGCTAAAACCTTTTTTTTTTTTATAAATACATGCAGAATTTATCTGAAGTATCAACTATTTTGAAACAACTATCTAATATTTCAAAATTTTAATTTAATATCCAATCTTTTAATTTTGTTTGATTTGAGTCGGTCATCGATATTTTCACGTTAAAATTTGAATGTATTATTTATCTTTTTCAGATTTGAATGTATTAAAAATTTAAAACCTGCTACAAGAGTTGGAAGGGAGCTATGAAGAGAATTTAGCAACCAAGTCTACAAGTGATTCTTATACACCTCATTCCTAAAATACCACTATAAAAATTTCAATTCTGTATTTTTTTTTATAAATTGAATTTTTATATGGTATAAATTGCATATATTGGCTTAGCTTTTCAATTTATAATATTTTTTATCAAAAAATAAGTTTGGTGTATACAATGCATTGTATATCTAGACCGGGTGCATGCAAAATAATTTCCACAGCTGAACCCTTTTCACTTCAGTATCTTGTGATTTAAACTGTACCACTTTAGTATCCTCTGATTTCGTTTTTCTCTTTCCGTTATCCATTCCGTTAATTTTTTCATTAAATCAATTAAAAAGTTAAAACTACAGGATAATAAAAAAAATTTCGTAAATTATAGAATAATATTCAATAAATCACAAGGGATATCTGAAGTTCTTTTTCTATATATTTTAATGAAGAGTTAACATAATAGATAACGAAAAGAAAAAAACGAAACTACAGGATATTAAAGTGATATATTTTAAATCATAGGGTATTAAAGTGTGACAGTACTAAACCATTGAGGAGATATTTGAAGTTTTTCTCTGTTATTATTATTTTCCTTATTATAAATCCTCGGGCTCAAAAAATTAATGTAGTATTTTGTCCGTTTATAAATTTGCATCTTATCTAATTATGAGTTCAGAAGAGCATCAATATATATATTTAATGTACTTTTTAACAATAAGCTTTTTTAGAAAATAAAGTAATAATAATTTACAATTGGGAAAATGTTAAAAATTAATTAGATGCACCAGGAAAACGAAAAATACTTAAGCTTTCCCATAAATTTATTGTTGTGAGCTCCATTAACTTTTGATGTTGAAAGAGTACCATTTACGCTCCTGATAAAAGATGGGGTCTATAATTATTAGTTAAAAATGTATGCAATTAATGTGATGCTCTAATAATTAATCCAACATCATATGAAAAAGGGTTAATTGTGAATAGGAAAATATGAGAACTAGCGAGTCTAGTATTAATAATTAGGCTTAATAATTTTGGGTTTATGGTTTAGGTCCAACATGTTAGTACGTAGTACTGGTTTGAGACAGATCGTGGCCTATGGTTTAGAGCTGATCAAGTTATTAGTGTTAGTGGGTCGGATCGTTTGGAAACAACTATCTGATCATTAAAATTTTTGATTTTATTACTTAACCATTTATTTTATCTGATTTGAGTTATTTATTAATTCTAGAAAACTAATGCATGCACTCAATGTCACGCCCCGGATGTCTCGTTCTCCGGGCACGCCGACAAATCCGCCGTATACAAAGAAATTTTTTCTGTATACGAAGCGACAGCTGTACCTGTAAATCAAACACTACTACGAACAGTAGTAGAGAGCTGCTAGAGAAAACAGAAGCTAAACAAACTGAGTTTCATATACATAGTCAAAATCCAAAATACAGAGCTACTCGCACTGGCGAGTTAAGTCTACTATGTACAGAAACTCGAAACAAAACATCTACCTGCAGTAGGGGCACCTCTAACTCAGCAGGACGGGTAGGGCTCTAACTCGCGACGCCCTTGCCTCGATCCTGATACGCGGAAGGCGCAGCAGCCAGAACCTGTGGCTCTGCAAAACAGAGGTAACAACTGGGCGTGAGAACTACTGTAAAAACAAGTAGTACTCAGTGGGTACCGCCCAAAACTACATCGGTCCACCCACTAAGTCTACAGAAGGGAGCAAGAGTAGTCAGAAAAGCAGGAAGTAAACTCTACCGCTATCGATCACTACACTATCATGACACTGTCACGCCCGGGGCCGATTTTAAAAACCTTTTAAAAACAGAGTTGCGGAAAACGTGCCATTTTTTTTTTTTCAACCTGGCCCACGCGACATACAGACCCGCCACAAATAGAAAGTTCTCTCTGTCCACTCGGACAGAGTTCTTCTTTGTATTTGCACGGGTACAGCTATACAAAGCGATCTCAACCACAACCTACATTTACCATCAACAACGAAAGCAGTGATATACATTTCCATACAGTCTAACAATCCTTATAATGATGCATGCCTCTAAGCACTCCTTAGGCGCTGCGATGATGCAATGCACAATACAACAAACATCCTATTTAAAGTGCTCCCACCCTGAAGCTTTTTGTTTTTAAACTCTAATTCAATCATTCATAAAAACCATTCGAAAATCATTTTTGAAAACTGTTTCCTACCCGGAAACTTTTTTGAAATCGAACTACCTCGAGGGGATAGAAAACCACGATGCATAACTACAAGAAAACCAATTCTCCACGAACCAAAACCACAGATAGCGAAAACTCCACTCCCATGCATAGAAGAAACCAACACCACAGTTCACATACATTCAGCATACATAGATCAGCTAACTGAACCATATTTAAATGACTACTAAGGCGGGGGAAGAAATACAACCAGGGTGGCGATCGCTATACCAGACTAGCTAGATCGTCTCTCGTCGAGCCCAAAATCCAGCTCCTCTTCTGTGTCACCTGGGGGGGAGGGAAATGGGGGTGAGAAACCACAACATGTTTTTCACAGTGGGTATGACAGAGCCACGAAGGTAAGCCGTAATCACCGGATAACCAAAGGAGATAGATAAACAAACATAGATACTGATAGTATAAACGAACTACAGTAGCTACAACAGATAATAAGAAGCAATAAACAAACTCTGCTAGTGTATAGATAACAATGCAAAGAATGCTCAAAGTAACTGAATAGAACTTACCAATCTGTGCCTGCTGTATTGGTCCGCAGACCTCAAAGCGCTGCCTGTACACTATGCACCGACATGATCCATCCGCCCCGCAGGAGGACTATCGGATAAGTACACCTCCGATCGGTGGCCAAACCGATCAGGTGTCTGAATACCCCCAGTGCCGTGACTAAGTCATGCTGGTATCTCAACAAAAACAACCCGGCTAAAGCCGGTGTCTAGGCCGAAGCCAACAACGAGGGCGTACAATGCCAAACTGAAATAGAAGCTAGGGCGTACAACGCCAACCTCGATCAACCAGATTCGAAACACACGACAAGAGAGTCGATGTGTTGCCTGGACCAAGCTCCACAGAGATACTGAAATACAAATGCAACCTGCTCTATATGTCTATCAATCACTAGCCAATGCAGTCAACGAATACGATAACGAACGATAACCAAACAAGCTGACATGTAGAGCTAATATACTGGAATAGAAAAAATAGGAAAATGGAGTGAAACCTCATCAACCGACTACCAGCTCGAAGCACCCACCTGTCACTGTCGCGTCGGAACACTGGGTACGCACAAGTCGACCGGACCTACGAAGATCCAACGGGTCAGTAACCAACCCACTGACCTGAAGTACACTATCTCATAAACCGCCACACAGAACCTCGTATCGGTTTCCCAAAACCGATCATCGAACTCACCGGAAGTCCCGAAAACCACACCGGGACGCCGTCGGGACCCACTAAGTGTCCTGAAACTCACCGACTCGTGTCACGAGTCACCTGCTACTCCAGAACACTCCGATTTGGATGCCTTAGCAGCGAACACGAGGTAACACAACCATACGATCATCGCCGGATAATCGTACGAATCCGGGTTCCCGGAAGTGTCTATTTCGACACCGGAACCCACCGTCGCTCACCCATCATCATCGAACCCACAAAATGATGATGGTGACCAGCAAACAAGGCTCAGCGACAAAACACGAAGCAACCAAACACCGTCGGAAAGAATCCGAACCGAAACCGCGTTCTTTCGACGAATTTCGTCGAAAAACGCACCGAAATCAACCTTTCGGTTTCCGCGGGAGCTAACGGATCATGGACAATCAGTCCAGAGGTCAAACACACTTACACACGCTGCCCACAGTAGCCACACAATACACAATTGCATAAAAGCCCCTCAATTTACATAAAATTCCATCATTTTATGTAATTTGAGCGATCAAGCGGATCGTTCACGCAAACCGAGGACTTTCAAAGTCCACAGAGACATGTACGGATAGGTCTCGACGTACCGGAGTCCGTGCTCACGATCCAGAGCACAGCGGCTCGCTGTGGGAAGTGCGGGAGCAACCCGAAGGTTCAGCGCATAGCGCGCAGTCAGGGAAGATCGCGCCGAACAGAACTAACCGGGCACT
>NC_033644.1:1969124-2120911 GCF_001540865.1 Ananas comosus | reverse complement strand
AAGATGACATTAATAACTTTCCATTTACCCAATCTGTGCGAGGCCTAGGGCTCCAATAGACTCACCTTACAATTCCCAAAGTGGGAGGATCCATGTGCACCCAAGCCACGGACCCCGGTCTCGGACCTCCATGTGGCCGGACCTCCAATGTTCCTAGTCCGCGAACTTTCGGATACGCGACGACAATCCCCATCCCATGGGGATTGGATAGCATGCCACCCACAACGCAGACTGTGAGCTAGATCATCCTTCCAAGTGAGGATACATGTAAACTAGGTCAAACCAAATCCAATCCCTCCCCCCATGAGGAGGCTCACAACGTAAGTTCATAAACCAATCGAATCCTATCCTATTAGACGCCCTACGCTAGGCAACACTATCGCTGGATCATGATCCCACATTCATGCAGCTATTTAGTTTCTAAATTATTGTTCACAAGGCATTTTCTAAGGATCCACACCCATGTCCATCCGACCTCTAGTGTGCTATTTACACACATTTTAATGCACGTCGTTAACATTCAAATGTTGCGTATCCACTCCGTTTGCTTCTTTGACAATAACATTACTTTCTGATGCATCATACCCCCCAATCGGTTCATCTCTCTTCTTTCGCACCCATATGATGTCACGTCTCACACCAATCCTCACTTATCCTAATTACCTTAAGTTATCCAAGACACTTAAGTTATCAATAAAAGCATAAGGAAAAGCTACTCAGGCAATCCTACATGCAACATGAAGAGATGAGATAAATGCAATCACAGACATAGAAAGGAGCTTCAAAGTTTCGCATGACACCCCCCACCTTTTAATCACTAGAGTTCGAAAATCCTCTGCAGCTTACGAAAAAGGCTTAACCTGCCTACCCAAATCCACACTATGCCCGCCCGATTTTGCCGAGAACTTCACGTCGTTAGGCCGAATCCGAAACTGCACGACTCGTTCCGCCCCCGGCGGTTTGGGACCCTATCAATAGGGTTCCAAGCTCAAATGAGATCAATCTCATACTTGTACAAAACACCCCATTTGGTGCCCTAGTTGCCATGATACAAACACCAAATAATTCCCTAATTCTTGGAATAATCTATTCAGAAGCTAGCCTACGGTTCATCTCGAACCATTCCAACAGCATAAAACCAAAACCTAAGTTTGAAGCTAGGTTGTACTTACCTCTTGAGCTACACCAATAGGAAAAGGAGGAGAGGGAGAGGAGGTGCTCAATAGCCTCCTCTTGATCTCCCTTCTTTCTTCTCCGTCCTTATCTTCCTCTCTTTTTCCTCTCTCTTCTTGTTCTTCTCTCCATTCTTTTCCTTTCTTAGAGAGAGACGAAGAGCAAAGAGAAATAAGAGTGAGAGAGAGTGAAAATGAAGGTGTGTGAGGAGAGATAGGGCTCAGCCCCACTCCAATAAAGCCATTGTTGAAAAGCCCTCCAATTCACACCCTGTCACGGCCCTCACGGCATTCGCGCGGAGGACCGTTCACCCGACTTGGGACCGTGCCCAAGAGCTTCCCTCGGTCGCACGCGTTCGGAACCGCTCTCCCGTAGACCGGATCCTGGGATACGATTCTCACTCACCTGAGAGACCGGTCCCCGAGAGCTAAATCTTCAGGAGTTAGCCAATTTTTGGCATCTCTCGCTGGGATAACGTTCGGGAACCGGTCCCTCCTTACCAGGGACTGGTTGCATCATGCAACCCCGCTACACCCAGCAAGGGGAACCGGTCTCTCACCTGCAGAGACCGGTCCCCGAGAGCAACATTAGCCCAATGATGCAGTTTGCCTTATTTGCTCTCGCGGACTCCACTCCAAGGCACTTCTTGTGTTTTGGACATTCTCAACTCCCACAAAGGGTATACTTTCGACAATTTGTTGATCCTGGATGAAGTACAATCCTCGTATTTCGAGAATTCACTTCCTTACACGAACAAAGAGCAAATGCTAATTATATTGTTCTATTATGCCCCGACAGTATAAATTTCGAACGAATCGATGTCAACGTTCACAAGAACCAAAACCGGAACAACCTAAGACAACTCAGTTGCGCCCTAACAGTATAACTTTGCAACAAGTACTTTTTCTCATTCTATCGAACAAAGAGTGAATGCTAATTATATTGTTCTATTATGCCCCGAGAGTATAAATTTCGAACGAATCGATGTCAACGTTCACAAGAACCAAAACCGAAACAAAATAAGACAACTCAGTTGCACCCTAACAGTATAACTTTGCAACAAGTACTTTTTCTCATTCTATCGAACAAAGAGTGAATACTAATTATATTGTTCTATAATGCCCCGAGAGTGTAAATTTCGAACGAATCGATATCAACATTCACAAGAACTAAAACCGGAACAACAAAAGACAACTCAGTTGCGCCCTAACAGTATAACTTTGCAACGAGTACTTTTTCTCATTCAAACAAACAAAGAGTAAAAACCTAATTATATTGTTCTATTATGCCCCGAGAGTGTAATAGTGGAACAAAACGATGTCAAAGTTAACAAGAAACAAAATCGGAACAACATTAGACTACTCGGTTGCGCCCTAACAGTATAACTTTGCAACAAATACTTTTTCTCACTCCATCGAACAAAGAGTAAAAAGTAATTATATTGTTCTATTATATCCCGAGAGTGTAAATTTCGAACGAATCGATGTCAACTTTCATAAGAACCAAAACCGGAACAACATTAGACTACTCAGTTGCGCCGTAACAATATAACTTTGCAACGTGTACTTTTTCTCATTCAATCAAATGAAGAGTAAAACCTAATTATATTGTTCTATTATGCCCCGAGAGTTTAATATTGGAGCGAATCGATGTCAACGTTCATAAGAACCAAAACCAGAACAACATTACACTACTCTGTTGCGCCCTAACAGTATAAATTTGCAACAAGTACTTTTTCTCATTCAATCGAACAAAGAGTAAAACCTAATTATATTATTCAATTATGCCTCGAGAGTGCAAATTTTGATCGACTCGATGCAACGTTCACACGAACCAAAACCGGAACAATATTAAACTACACAGTTGCACCCTAACTGTATAACTTTACAACGAGTACTTTTTCTCATTCAATCAAACGAGGAGTAAAACATAATTATATTGTTCTATTATGCCCCGAGAGTATAATATTGGAACGAATCGATGTCAACGTTCACAAGAACCAAAACCAGAATAACATTAGACTACTCTGTTGCGCCCTAACAGTATAAATTTGCAACAAGTACTTTTTCTCATTCAATCGAACAAAGAGTAAAACCTAATTATATTATTCAATTATGCCTCGAGAGTGCAAATTTTGATCGACTCGATGCAACGTTCACACGAACCAAAACCGGAACAATATTAAACTACACAGTTGCACCCTAACTGTATAACTTTGCAACGAGTACTTTTTCTCATTCAATCAAACGAAGAGTAAAACCTAATTATATTGTTCTATTATGCCCCGAGAGTTTAATATTGGAGCGAATCGATGTCAACGTTCACAAGAACCAAAACCAGAACAACATTAGACTACTCTGTTGCGCCCTAACAGTTTAAATTTGCAACGGGCACTTTTTCTCATTCTATCGAACAAAGAGTAAATGCTAATTATATTATTCTATTATTCCCCGAGAGAATAAATTTCGAACGAATCGATCTCAACGTTCACAAGAACCAAAATCGGAACAAAATAAGACAACTCAGTTGCGCCCTAACAGAATAACTTTGCAAAGAGTACTTTTTCTCATTCTATCGAACAAAGAGTGAATGCTGATTATATTGTTCTATAATGCCCCGAGAGTGTAAATTTCGAACGAATCGATGTCAACATTCACAAGAACCAAAATCGGAACAACATAAGACAACTCAGTTCCGCCCTAACAGTATAACCTTGCAACGAGTATTTTTTCTCATTCACACAAACAAAGAGTAAAAACCTAATTATATTGTTCTATTATGCCCCGAGAGTGTAATAATTGAACGAAACGATGTCAAAGTTTACAAGAACCAAAATCGGAACAACATTAGACTACTCGGTTGCGCCCTAACAGTATAACTTTGCAACAAGTACTTTTTCTCACTCTATCGAACAAAGAGTAAAATCAAATTATATTGTTCTGTTATATCCCGATAGTGTAAATTTCGAATGAATCGATGTCAACTTTCACAAGAACCAAAACCGGAACAACATTAGACTACTCAGTTGCGCCGTAACAGTAAACTTTGCAACGTGTACTTTTCTCATACAATCAAACGAAGAGTAAAACCTAATTATATTGTTCTATTATGCCCCGAGAGTTTAATATTGGAGCGAATCGATGTCAACGTTCGCAAAAACCAAAACCAGAACAACATTACACTACTCTGTTGCGCCCTAACAGTTTAAATTTGCAACGAGTAGTTTTTCTCATTCTATCGAACAAAGAGTAAATGTCAATTATATTGTTCTATTATGCCCCGAGAGTATAAATTTCAAACGAATCGATGTCAGCGTTCACAAGAACCAAAACCGAAACAACATTAGACTACTAAGTTGCGCCCTAACAGTATAGCTTTGCAACGAGTACTTTTTCTCATTCAATCGAACAAAGAGTAAAACCTAATTATCTTGTTCTATTACGCCCCGAGAGTGCAAATTTCGAACGAATCGATGTCAACGTTCACAAGAACTAAAACCGGAACAACATTAGACTACTTAGTTGCGCCCTAACAGTATAACTTTGCAACGAGTACTTTTTCTCATTCAAACAAACAAATAGTAAAAACCTAATTATATTGTTCTATTATGCCCCGAGAGTGTAATAGTGGAACGAAACGATGTCAAAGTTCACAAGAACCAAAATCGGAACAACATTAAACTACTCGGTTGCGCCCTAACATGATATCAACGTTCACAAGAACCAAAACCGAACAAATTAGACTACTCAGTTGCGCCTAACAGTATAACTTTGCAACAAGTATTTTTCTCATTCAATCGAACAAGAGAAAAACCTAATATATTGTTCTTCGAACAAAGAGTAAAAACTAATTATATTGTTCTATTATATCACGAGACTGTAAATTTCGAACGAATCGATGTCAACTTTCACAAGAACCAAAACCAGAACAACATTAGACTACTCAGTTGCGCCGTAACAGTATAACTTTGCAACGTGTATTTTTTCTCATTCAATCGAACAAAGAGTAAAAGCTAATAATATTGTTCTATTATGCCCCGAGAGAACAAATTTCGAGCGAATCGATGTCATCGTTCACAAGAACCAAAACCAGAACAACATTAGACTACTCTGTTGTGTCCTAACAGTTTAAATTTGCAACAAATACTTTTTCTGATTCTATCGAACAAAGAGTAAAAGCTAATTATATTGTTCTATTATGCCCCGAGAGTGCAAATTTCGATCGACTCGATGTCAACGTTCACACGAACCCAAACCGGAACAACATTAAACTTCATAGTTGCGCCCTAACTGTATAACTTTACAACGAGTACTTTTTCTCATTCAAGCAAACGAAGAGTAAAAACCTAATTATATTGTACTATTATGCCCTAAGAGTGTAATAGTGGAACGAAACGATGTTGAAATTCACAAGAACCAAAATCGAAACAACATTAGACTACTCGGTTGCGCCCTAACAGTATAACTTTGCAACAAGTACTTTTTCTCACTCTATCGAACAAAGAGTAAAAACTAATTATATTGTTCTATTATATCACGAGACTGTAAATTTCGAACGAATCGATGTCAACTTTCACAAGAACCAAAACCAGAACAACATTAGACTACTCAGTTGCGCCGTAACAGTATAACTTTGCAACGTGTATTTTTTCTCATCAATCGAACAAAGAGTAAAAGCTAATTATATTGTTCTATTATGCCCCGAGAGTACAAATTTCGACCGAATCGATGTCATCGTTCACAAGAACCAAAACCAGAACAACATTAGACTACTCTGTTGCGTCCTAACAGTTTAAATTTGCAACAAGTACTTTTTCTCATTCTATCGAACAAAGAGTAAAGGCTAATTATATTGTTCTATTATGCCCCGAGAGTGTAAATTTCGAACGAATCGATGTCAACGTTCACAAGAACCAAAACCGAAACAACATTAGACTACTAAGTTGCGCCCTAACAGTAGAACTTTGCAACGAGTACTTTTTCTCATTCGATCGAACAAAGAGTAAAACTTAATTATCTTGTTCTATTATGCCCCGAGAGTGAAAATTTCGAACGAATCGATATCAACGTTCACAAGAACCAAAATCGGAACAACATTAGACTACTCAGTTGCGCGCTAACAGTATAACTTTGCAACAAGTACTTTTTCTCATTCAATCGAACAAAGAGTAAAACCTAATTATATTGTTCTATTATGCACCGAGTGTGCAAATTTCGATCGAATCGATGTCAATGTCACAAAAACCAAAACCGGAACAACATTAAACTACACAATTGCGCCCTAACTGTATAACATTGTAACGAGTACATTTTCTCATTAAATCAATCGAAGAGTAAAACATAATTATATTGTTCTATTATGCCCTCGGAGTATAATATTGGAACGAATCGATGTCAACGTTCACAAGAACCAAAACTAGAACAACATTAGACTACTCTGTTGCGACCTAACAGTATAAATTTGCAAAGAGTACTTTTTCTCATTCTATCGAACAAAGAGTAAATGCTAATTATATTGTTCTGTTATGCCCCGAGAGTGTAAATTTCGAACGAATCGATGTGAACGTTCACAAGAACCAAAACCGGAACAATATTAACATACACAGTTCACGCCTAACTTATACACTTGGCATACGAGTACGAACTTTCCATTCAATCAATCGGAAAGTAAAACCTAATTATATTGTTCTATATGCCCGAGAGTTTAATATTGGAGCGAATCGATGTCAACGTTCACAAGAACCAAAACCAGAACAACATTATACTACTCTGTTGGCGCCCTAACAGTTAAATTTTCAAACGGCATTCTTGTTTCTCATCTATCGAACAAAAGTAATCTAATTATATTATTCTATTATTCCCCGAGAGAATAAATTTTTTCGAACGATCGATCTCAAACGTATCACAAAGAACCAAAAATCGGAACAAAATAAGACAACTCAGTTGCGCCCTAAAAGAATAACTTTGGCGAGAGAGAGAGCGTTTGCATTCTATCAACAAGATGATGCGATAATTGTTCTATAATGCCCGAGAGTGTAAATTTCGAACGAATCAGATGTCAACATTCAAAGAAACCATAACGGAACAACAAAGACCACTCAGTTCCCCCTAACATCTAACTTGCAACAGTATTTTTTCTCATTCAACACAAACAAAGAGTAAAAACCGTAAATATAGGTTCTAAGTTATGCCCCGAAGTGTAATAATTTGAACGAAAACGATGTCAATAGTTTACAAAACAAAATCGATACCAAACATAGACACTCGTTCGCCCTAACATAAAACTTTGCAACAAGTACTTTTTTCTTCACTCTATATCGAAACAAAGAGTAAAATCAAATTATATGTTCTTTTGATAATCCGATAGGTAAATTTCGAATGAATCGATGTCCACTCAACAGGAACCAAAACGGAACAACATTAGCTACCTCAGTTGCGCGCGTAACAGTAACTTGCCGACGTGTACTTTTCTCATACAATCAAACGCAAGAGTAAAACCCTAATAATATTTGTTTCTATTAGCCTCCGAAGTTTATATTGGAGGCGATCGATGTCAACGTCGCAAAAAACTCAAACTACAAACAACATTAACACTATGCTGATTTGCGCTCTACATTTAAATTGCAACGAGTAGTTTTCCTCATTCATCGAACAAAGAGTAAATGCAATTATCATGTTCTAACGTAATGCCTTGCCGAGAGTATAAATTTTCAAAACAATCGATGTCAGGCGTTCCAAGTAGACAAAACCGAGAACAACATAGACTATTCACTAAGTTTGCGCCCTAACATATAGGCTTTGGCAATCGAGTTACTTTCTCATTCAAATTGAATAAAGAGTAAAACTAATTATCTTGTTCTATTACGCCCCGAGAGTGCAAATTTCGAACGAATCGAGTCAACGTTCACAAGAACTAAAACCGGAACAACATAGACCTCTCTATTGCGCCCTAAACGTACAACATTGCACGAGTAACTTTTTCTTCATTCAAACAAACAAATAGTAAAAACTAATTATATGATTCGGTGATTTATGTATAAGTTCTATTTTAATTTTTTATGTTGTGTTAGGTTGATCTTATTATATTCGTGTATATTTTTTTTTATTTAATTTGTATTTATGTTTATTTATTTTTTATTATTTATTGTTTTTTATATATTTTTATTTATTTATTATATATTTTAAATTGATATTATTTATTTATTATTTTATATTATATTTGTATATTGTTTATTTTTATTTTTTTAATCGCCCCGAGAGTGTAATATGGAACGAAACGATGTCAAGTTCACAAGAACCCAAATCGAACAAATTAAACCTACTCGTTGCGCTAACGATTATAACTTGCAACAATACTCTTTTGCCTCAGCCTATCGAAAACTAAGAGTAAAAACAATTATATTGTTCTATTATATCCCGATGTAAATTTCGATACGAACGTGTCAACTTCAAAAAAACGCAAAACCGAACAACATAAACTACACAGTTGCGCCGTAACAGTATAACTTGCAACGTGTAATTTCTCATTAAAAATCAAACAAGAGTAAACCTAATAAATATTTCTATTATGCGCCCGAGAAGTTTAATATTGAACGCATCGCGATGTCAATCTGTCACAAAGAACCAAAATCGGAACAACATTATACCTAATACTCTTTGCGGTCCCATAACAGTATGAAATTTGCAAGCAAGTACATTTTCTCATTCAAATCGAACAAAACTAGTAAAACCCTAATTATATTGTTCAAATTATGCCCCAAGAAGTTGTGCAAATTTCGAATCGACTGCGATGTCAAAGTCACGTTTTGTGACTAACCAAACCGAAACAACATTAAACTGCATAGTTGGCGTCCCTTAACTGTATAACTTTACAAAAGATACTTTTCCTCATTCAAGCAAACGAAGAGTAAAAACCTAATATATTGTTCAAATTATGCCCCCAAGAGTGTATAGGAAGAAACGAGTCGAAGTTCACCACTAAGAACTCAAAACCGGAACAAACATTAACTACTCGTGCGCCGCTAAACAGTATAACTTCAACAAGTATCTGTTCTCACCTATCCGAACAAAAGTAAAAACTATTTTGTCTTATAATATCAACAGACGTTAAATTCGAAAACGAATCGATTACACTTTCACAAGAACCAAACCTAAACAAATTAACTACTCTCATTGCGCGTAACAGTATAACATTTCGCAACTGTATTGTTTCTCATCAATCGAACAAAGAGTAAAAAGCTAATAATATGTTCTATTATGCCCCGAGAGAAACACAATCTTCGAGCGAATGATCGATTCATCGTTCACAAAACAAAACCCATAACAACATTAAGCTAACTCATTGTGATCCGTAACAGTTTTAAATTGCAACAAATACTTTTCTGATCCTAATCGAACAAGATAAAAAGCTAATTAATTGTTTCTATTAATGCCCCCGAGACGTGCAAGAATCGATCGAACTCATGTCACGTCACTTACGAACCCAAACCGGTACAACATTAAACTTCATAGTGCGCAACCTAACTGTAATAACTTTTAAAACACAACGATAACTTTTCCATTCAAGCAAACGAAGAGTAAATAACCGCTAATAATTGTACTTTATCCCTAAGAGTGTAATCAGGAACGAAACTGAGTTGAAATTCACGAAAATCCAAAATCGAACAACATTAAACTATCTCGCTTGCGCCCATAAACCAGTATAACTTGCTACCAAGTACTTTTTCTCACTTCTCTATCGAACAAAGATAAAAAACAATATATGTTTCTATTATCATACACAGACTCGTAAATTCGAACGAATCGATGTCAACTTTTCACAAGAACCAGATAACCAGAACAAGCATTAACTACTCAGTTGCGCCGTAACAGTAAACTTGCAACGTGTATTTTTCTCATCAAATCGAACAAAGAGTAAACAGTAATTAATTTGTTCTACTTATCACGAGAGACAAAGTTCGACCGAATCGATGCAACGTTCACAGAACCAAAACCAAACAACATTAACACTCTGTTGCGTCCTAAATGACGTTAAATCTGCAAGCAATACTTTTTCTCATTTCCTAATCTGAGAACGAAAATTAAAGGGCTAATATATCTTTACCTAATTATGCCGGCACGAGTGAAATTTCGAACAGAATCGATGTCAACGTTCACAGAACCAAAACCCGAAATAACAACATAGACAACTAAGTTGGGCGCCCTACACCAGTAGAACTTTGCAAACGATACTTTTCCTCATTCGACTCGAAACAAGATAAAACTAATTATCTTGTTCTTATTCACCCCGAGAGTGAAACTTCGAAACGAATCGATATCACCGTTCACAAGAACCAAAATCGGAACACACATAGACTACTCAGTTGCCGCCTAAACTAGTAATAACTTTGGCAACAAGTACTTTTTCTCATTCAATATCGAAACAAAACGAAAACCTTATTCAATTGTTCTATTAGGGGCCCTGAGTGTGCAAAATTTCATCGAATCGATGTATTCATGTCACAAAACATAAAACGGAACAACATTAACTACACACTTGCGCACCAACTTTAATAACCAATGTAACAGTACATTTCCATAAACTGCATCGAGAGTAAAACAAATTATAGTTGTCTATTATGCCCATCGGAGTAATAATATTGGAACAATCGATGTCAACGCTCACCTAAAACAAAAGCTATAACAACAACATTAGGACTACGCTGTTGCGACCTAAACATAAAATTGCAAAGAGTACTTTTTCTCATTCTATCTGAACAACAGAGTAAACTGCTATTATATTGTCTTTATGCCCCGAAGTGTAAATCGATACTATCGATTGAACGTCACAAAACCAAAACCGGAACAACATAAGAAACTCTGTTACGAGCCCTACATACACTTGCAACAAGTACTTTTTCTCATTCTATCGAACAAAGAGTAAAAGCTAATTATATTGTTCTATTATGCCCCGAGAGTGTAAATTTCGAACGAATCGATGTCAACGTTCACAAGAACCAAAACCGAAAGAACATTAGACTACTAAGTTGCGCCCTGACTGTATAACTTTGTAACGAGTACTTTTTCTCATTCAATCGAACGAAGAGTAAAACCGAATTATCTTGTTCAATTATGCCCCGAGAGCGTAAATTTCGAACGAATCGATGTCAACGTTCACAAGAAACCAAAACCGGAATGACATAAGACAACTCATTTGCGCCCTAACAGTATAACTTTGCAACAAGTACTTTTTCTCATTCAATCAAACAAAGTCTAAAACCTAATTATCTTGTTTTATTATGCCCCAGAGTGTAAATTTCGTACGAATCGTTGTCAACGTTCACAAGAACCAAAATCGGAACAACTTTAGACTACTCACTTGCGCCCTAACAGTATAACATTGCAACAAATACTTTTCTCATTCAATCAAACAAAGAGTAAAATCTAATTATATAGTTCTATTATGCCCCGAGAGTGCAAATTTCGATCGAATCGATGTCAACATTCACAAGAACCAAAACCGGAACAACATTAAACTACACAGTTACGCCCTAACTGTATAACTTTGCAACGAGTACTTTTTCTCTTTTAATCAAACAAAGAGTAAAACCTAATTATATTGTTCTATTTTGCCCTGAGAGTTTAATATTAGAACGAATCGATGTCAACGTTCACAAGAACCAAAACCAGAACAACATTAGACTACTATGTTGCGCCCTAACAGTATAAATTTGCAACGAGCACTTTTTCTCATTCTATCGAACAAAGAGTAAATGCTAATTATATTGTTCTATTATGCCCCGAGAGTGTAAATTTCGAACGAATCGATGTCAACGTTCACAAGAACCAAAACCGGAACAACATAAGAAAACTCAATTGCGCCCTAACAGTATAACTTTGCAAAAAGTACTTTTTCTATTATGCCCTGAGAGTTTAATAGTAGAACGAATCGATCTCAACGTTCACAAGAACCAAAACCAAAACAACAGTAGACTACTATGTTGCGCCCTAACAGTATAAATTTGCAACGAGTACTTTTTCTCATTCTATCGAACAAAGAGTAAGTGCTAATTATATTGTTCTATTATGCCCCGAGAGTACAAATTTCGATCGAATCGATGTCAACGTTCACAAGAACCAAAACCGGAACAACATTAGACTAAGTTGCGCCATAACAATATAACTTTGCAACGAGTACTTTTTCTCATTCTATCGAAAAAAGAGAAAAAGCTAATTATATTGTTATATGATGCCCCGAGAGTGTAATTTCGAACGAATCGATATCAATGTTCACAAGAACCAAAACCGGAACAACATTAGACAACTCAGTTGCGCCGTAACGATATAACTTTGCAACGAGTACTTTTTCTCATTCAATCGAACAATGTGTAAAATCTAATTATATTGTTCTATTATACCCCGAGAATGTAGATTTCGAACGAATCGATGTCAACGTTCATTAGAACCAAAACAGGAACAACATTAGACACTCAGTTGCGCCGTAACAATATAACTTTGCGACGAGTACTTTTTCTCATTAAATTAAACAAAGATTAAAAACTAATTATATTGTTCTATTATGCCCCGAGAGTGTAATATTGGAACGAATCGATGTCAACGTTCACAAGAACCAAAACCGGAACAACATTAGACTACTCAGTTGCGCCCTAACAGTATAAATTTGCAAGGAGTTTTTTTTCTCATTCTATCGAACAAAGAGTAAAAACTAATTATATTGTTCTATTATGCCCCGAGAGTGTAAATTTCGAACGAATCAATGTCAAAATTCACAAGAACCAAAACCGAAGCAACATTAGACTACACAGTTGCGCCCTAACGATGTCAACGTTCACAAAGGTGACTCAACGTCTATTAGTCTACACGACTCAATCGGGCGAAAGTCATACAAGGGTGCCTATTCTCACCACTCAGTTTCATGTTGTATGCATCCAACATGAACACCCTCGGGTGAGAATAAACAAAACCTTGAGTCCACCTCTAGCATCCATCTTAGAGGTTTACCAACTTGACCCAATCGATCCGACTTTCGCCACCCTATAGGTTCACGTCACTCACGCACCTATAACCTTAGGGTTCACCGTCCTAGGGTCTCCTAGGTCCATCCTAATCTCTCTCTTTACTTGCTTTTAATTGCTCTGATACTACTTTAATCTGTCACGTCCCGAGACCGATACGGACAGCACCTCCCCTGTACGCCTAAGGCTAACCACGAGATTGTGTACAACAAGTTCCCAGGAAAAAATAACTTGAATACATACACAAACTAATTACAACGAGAGCCCAACCAATGCTAAACAACTGAGAGCAAGATACAAGTTTAGAACATACAAGTAATAATAAAGAGAGAAAGTTCTATCTATTACATTCATTCAATCCACAATTTACATCTCATTTACATTATATTTAAATCTCCAAAATATACACATTAACTTACATTCATTCCAGTATATCTCACATCCTATACATCATCTACTCTCAATGTATATAAAGGTAACTTTAATGCAAATACGAAGGTAAGCTAATGCAACTAGGGCGCTAAGGCCTTATTGCGATCCTCAGCTAGCGCACACAAACTCGGTCCTGTAATGAAATGGGGGTGAGAACTAACTTCCTTAGTTTCCAGTGGGTTCGGCCGCCGACTCTGCCGATCTCCCCACTAGGTCCAAGCAGCCAAAAGTAGATAATCGATAGATAGATAGATAAGAAAAGCGGTAAAAAACAGACCGTGAGCATGATCCAATCCTCTAAGCTCGAGGATACCCTATCCTCTTGGGTTACAATTATCATATAGTTCATAGGTTTCCTATACCCTACAACTCACATATGTCACTTGTTCTTTTGTTTACTATCAACTAGATGCCACTCGTTCTTTACAAGTTTCCAATGCAATAGCCAATACATTACTAAGTTTCCATCCACACTTATCATCTCATTATAGGGTTCCGTATCACATATATAAACCTCAAGCATGCTAGATGTAAGTAGTAAGCCAAATACATTATTCTACCAAAGAACAGGCAAGGTATAGGACCAAACCATCGTTTATCACCCTATAATGCAAGATGTCAATATGCAATTTGATCAATATAAAACTTAGACATAAAAGGGAGTCCAGTTGCTTCGGGATGGTCACCACCCACCTTTTATAGCGTTCCGATTGCTCGTCGTCACTCGCAATCAGCCTCCTGCGGCGCACACCGCACGACTCGACCCAACTCACGCGCGATTGCCAAATGACCTCCGATCCGTGATCTGGAAATTAAAGGTCTTCGGTTCTTCGTCACGATGCTCGAAATCCGATCCCACGATTTATGGAAGCCACCTCGGCTCCCGGGGTCAACTCTGAGCTACGAACACTTGTTTCAGCCGGAACGTCGCACCCGCTCAACGAATAGACGAACCGTCGCTTCCCGCGCATTCAGTGACCTATCAATTAGGTTTACAGTGGGTTAAAAGAGATCAAGCCTAACTATTTACAAAAACCCTATTTTTGAAGCCCTAGATGCCATTGATGCTAAATACCCCAAATCAATCCAAGATTTAGGTAATAATTATCTTACTAGCATCCTAGGATTCCAAAAAACACCACTTGTAGAGATCAAAACCCACGATCTTTCAAGAAATCCATCCAAGCCCTAGGTTTGCTACTAGGTAAAAATCCATCATTAGAGCTTTGGATTCAAGCATCAAACCTCTAATTTGCATGCTAGAATACCTCTAAATCCATCTTTAAAGCCTAAACCCAAGCTACAAAGAGATGCCATTAAAGGGTTTTGAAGCTTACCTCAAAGTTGCTCTAANGACCGGTCTCATCAGAGACCTCCGCAACCCAGCCTGATGGAACCGGTCCCTCCCTGCCAGGGACCGGTCCCCGAGAGCAATTCTGCTCCAGTGCAAGTTTTGCACTTGGTGCTCTCGCGGGCCCTTCTTCAATGCACTTTATGCATTATAATCGCCTTCGGGCTTTCCGAAGCTTACGCACTCGACAACTAGTCGATTCTGGTCGAAGTCTAATCCTCGAGTTTCGAGAATTCACTTCCTTACACCTTAACCCCCAACCAAACAGTGGCCTAGGGTTAAGAGGGTGATTGGTTGAATAATATGATCTAACAGATAAAATTGGTCAAATTGGTGATCTAACGGCGGAAAACTTGGCAGCACCAAGTGCTTAGTGCTATTGATAGCTTATATAATTGAGCTAGAATACTTCTAAATGTATTAAGGGGTTGATACTTTTAGATTTCTAGCTCTTAGATGGAGGTGTTGTAGGACTTGGATGGTAGTAGCCCATTTGTGTTGAGTGGTGGTAGGTGGAATAATATTTGATCCAAAGGCTACTAGTAGTCAAGGGGTAGATCTAAGGGCTAGAAACCTAAAAGCATCAAGAGGTTGGTGCATTTAGATGTATTGTAACTCAACTTTATATATATATATATATATATATATATATATATAGCAATGAACATGTCATGTCTGTGTCCTAATTTTTTGAAAGTTGTCGAGTCACCGTATCCGAGTCGAGTCGTGTCCTGTCCTGTGTCCCACGTGTTAATGTTCATGACGCGTTGGTGTTCGACGATCATACCCCACCGGAGATGAAGCTTTTCATCCTCCTGAGTGAAGCTCTCCCACAAAATAGCAGAGAATAGGAGAAGAGTGAAAGATGGTCTCGCAAATATAAGAGATAGGTGCCGGAGGCATCGGAGATGGATAAAGAAACATGGAGTAACAGAAAAGGTAAAGAAGAGGTCTCCACAATGGAAACTTGGGTGAGTTTTAATTAGGGATGTCAATGGGCACGGATACCCGAAATTTTATTCAAATCCAAATCTGAATGGAGAGGATTTATTCGATGCTAAACGGATTTGGTTTTGGATATGAATATCAAAAACAAAAACCTGATGGATATGAATTCGGATATGAATTTTGACTTTACTCTACCCTAATTCGAACCCGACCTGAACCCGAATTTATTTTACATTATATATAATATGTATATAAAATTTAACGTTATATTTGAATTTGTATTTTAAAAATTTAGATTTAATGTAATATATTTTAAAATATTGAACAGAGAAATAATAATTTCGAGTTCAGATTCGGGTTGGGTTCGGGTTCAGATTTTGAACTTTTGGTTGGGTTCGGATTTGGAGTTGAGTTCGGGTTCGGATTTTTGAAAATTCTCTCCGATTCCTAATTTTAATAGAAAAAGAAAATGACAACTGAGATTTTTAATGAGAAAACTTTTCTGAGGAACAAATTTGCAGCGGGAAAATTGCACTTTACTTACCAAGTGTTAAAAAACAAAAAGTGCACAAACAACAGCAAACTTCAGCGAACGTGGCGAAATTTTAAGAATAATAAATCTGATCGCTTAAATTTTTTTAAAAATTATTTATTATTCGAATATTTATACAGAAATGTGTATAAAATTAACCCTCAAAATAACAAAACCTATTTAAAAAATTTTGTGCATACAAGTACGCAAATAAAATTTTTGTTTAATGTTATTTCATTTCAAAAAAGTTCTAATAAATTTATATTTGTCTATGCGGGGTTGTAGAGTCCTCTCTTTGCCACACGAATGTTATGTTGGTATTTTTAAATTAAATACGGTGATAAAATCACCATATTCATATTCATATTGTATTTTCTCGTTTTCAACTTAGAGAGATAAAAAATATAAAAAGAAACATGGTGATCTAATCACTGAGTTCAACTTACAAACGCCATCTAAGCACTTACGTGGTAAAAAAAGAATTATTTATGCAAATATAAACTTATTAGGATTATTTGTGAAAAAAAAAAATTTGATAGGGCTAAACGCAAAAAAAAAAAAAAAAAAAACTTCAAATATCCTCCCTGTGGTTTAGCGCTTTTTCACTTTAGTATCCTTTAGTTTAAAGTGTATCACTTTAATACTCTATAGTTTCGTTTTTCTCTTTCCGTTATCCTCTCTGTTAACTCTCCATTAAAATATATAGAAAAAAAAACTTCAGATCGATACCTTTTGTGGTTTATTGAATGTTCATTTTAGTATCACGTGGTTTACGAAATTTTACTTTAGTGCCCTATAGTTTTAACTTTCTCATTGATTTAACGAAAAAATTAATGAAGAAGATAACAAAAAGAAAAAAAAAAATCGTAAGATACTAAAATGATACAGTTTAAACCACAAAAAACTATAGTGAGAAAGCGCTGAACCACATGGGTACTATTTAAAGTTTTTTTCCAAAAAAATGCCCTTTGTTATATTATTCTAGATCATTTGTCCTTTTGCATGACTCAGTAGAGCTAGTTTTGTACAATTTTAATTTTGTACAATTTTTATATGAAACCCAAAACTTTCTTTGTGTGGGTAAAGTTATTAATTGCCACAACTTGGTCCACAAATTAAGCATTTCCTGCACATGGTGTGTGTGTGTATATATATATATATATATATATATATATATATATATGTTACCNATATAGCCCCATTTTTATTATTATAATTAGTATCTTAAAATCAAATTTAATCTAGCAAAATATAATTTTATAAAATTTAAATAGTATATGTATAAAATTCACGCATTTTGAAAATTTATTAGTCAGAAATGGTAAAAAATATCCTTCGTGCGTGTTTAGTCAAGTGTTGACCAGGCTTTTATGGCAAAATATTAAGAATTTTTAAATTTAAGAATAAAATTATTGATCCTTATCTAAATAATGAATAAAATTTTTATTAAAAATTTAATTAATTTTGATTATTTTACACTGTTAAACCAGCGAGTACGTCATACCGGCCGTTAAAAGTTATTAATTTTGAGATTATTTTTTAAATGATGTTGAAAAATTATAAAATTTATTTTCTTTCTTACAGAAGAGGTAAGAGTAATTTGATCATTTTGCTCTCTTCATTAATATCGTACCGCCTGAAAATATTTTTAAAATTGTTAGGAGGACAAAATGTAGGTTCCTGAGAGTCGGAAAAGAAGAGTAAAAAAACGGATATTTATAAGAGAAATTTCTGTAATTTAGCTATAATAAATATAAATAAACATATGATATTTAAATACAATATAATATATATTTTAATACCTTAATTAGATTTTAATATAAAAATTTTTATCATAAAATGGAACATCGCATAAACCCGGTGCAGCTAATAATTTTGTCCACTTTTTCCGAAGCCGGAGCGTGACAAACTCGAATTTATGTCTTCCCTTCCGTAAAAGGCATGGGGAGGGAAAGAAACCAAAAAAAAGCAGTTGGGGCGGATAAATGCCGGACGCCACACCCGAGTATTCAATCCGATTTATTTATTTATTTTTTTTTTTTGAGAAATAGGTAGCAAGCTATCTGCTTCATTCATTAAGCAAAATGAGCTAAGCGTACATGGTGGAAGCAGCTAGGGCCTCCAAGTAAGCCAGCAAAAAAAAAAAAAAAAAAGGTTTTAAATTTTAATCGATGCGAAAATCTGATTTAACTTTTAATCGCAAGGTTTTTCAGTTCCGACGTTTTTTCACACTCCTTTTGGTTCGGGTACAAGTAAGAACTGTCAATTCAGAGAGATAAGTATAAGTTCGAAGAATAAGCATAAGTTCAGGCATAAACAACAATTAGATTAGTTTTGCGTTTGAATAAAAATTTGATTATTTTTGGAAATAAGAAAAATAGCGTTTGGATAAATTAGATAGAATAAGAAAAATAGTGGGTAACGTAGTTATAAAAAGAAAAAGATATTTTCCCTCTCATTATATTTGGAATTAAAATTTAAATATAAAATTTTAACTTTTATGTTTCAAAATCTAAATTAAAATTTAAAATTAAACTCTCAAATTTTAAATTTTAAATTTTAAATTTAATATCAAATTTAAAATTGAAAGTTATTATTAGTTGCTGTTTGAGATATAGTTAATTCGGATTCGGCATAAATTCGGTTTGGTTATAATTCGAATAAAATTTATATATTTTTTTTATTTTTTTTTTTTGAAAAATACAGTTTAAAAAAATAAATTCGTTAATTATTCGGATACGTGATTTATGCGGATATTATATATTCACTAATTAACCGTTTGGGATAAAAAAAATTCGACTATTAAACTAAGCTTTTTTCTCTAGATTTATGCTACTATCATATATAGTTATAAATCTTAAAAAATATAAAAAAATGAGTTATAAAATATAGTAGATTAAGTAAAAAAAGCAATAGCAAATCTTATTGTCGTCTTCATCTTCATCTTTTTCATGATCGACATATTTTGAAAGTTCATAAAGTTTTTAAATAATTCGTGAATAATTCGGCAATAATTTAGAAAGAAATTTTATCCAAAAATTTTGCGCGTTTTTTTTTGCTGAATAGTTCGGTATATGCGAATTATTCACGAATAGTAAATTTAACCCAAAAATTCATGTATTATTCTGATTTTTTAAGAATAAATTATATACGGACCGTTTTATTCGAATTTTCAATAATTCGTGAAAAATTCACGAATAATTCATGAATTAACTATGTAACAGCAAAATAAATAAATAAATAAATTTTACAAACTAGACTACTATAGTATTAATAGTATCAAGCACCTGATGCTATTAAATTTTCGGTCCTTGAATGAAGGGATGTACGATTAATTAGGATGATAGTGATCCCTTAGAATTGAGTGGGTAGTTGGTTGAAACTATGATTTAACGGATGAAAATGGTCAAAGAGATAGATCTAATGGCGGAAAACTTGATAGCAACAAACGCTTGGTGCTGTTGACATCATAGTAGCCAGACTCATATAGAAGTTTGGTATTATACTATTAAAAGCACTAAGTTATAGGTACTTGTAGGTTTTTAGTCTTTAAATGAAAAAATATATGGTTAGGATGGTAGTGATTCCGTAGGGATGAGTAGGTGGTTGGTTGAATAGTATGAGTTAACGGATGTAATTGGTCAAAGGGGTAGATCTAATTGCGGAAAGCTCGATCGCACCAAATGTTTGGTAGTATCGATAATATAGTAGCCGGACTCTAAATTTTACAACCCATCGTCTAAAATAATTATTATTGTATTTTTGTTTTGTCAATTTCTTTTTTATAAGAGTGCTACTACAAGTACCTAGAAGTAGGGGTGGCAATCCATCTCATTGTTCGCAAGCCAGCTCGTGTTCGGCTCAAAATGAGCTCAAGATCAAATCGCTCATTTAGTAAATGAGCCGAACACGAGCTGAATTTTTTAGCTAGTTTAATAAATGAGCCGTACATGAGCTGGGGTCAGCTCGCTCTTGTTTGGTTTGATAACAGCTCGAAATACATATATTTTATATTTATATAATTTATTTAATTTATATTTATATATATTTAGCAAAAAAAAAATGTTGAGCTCAATTATAAAAAGACTCATTTATATATAAAGTTTCAACCATTAAATCAAAGTCTAATTGGTAAGATTTTATAAATTTATTTTTTATATATATTCAATCTAATCTATTTAACTTATTGTTCGTTGGCCAGCTCGTGAACTAGTTTGTATTCAGCTCATTTATTAACGAGCCAAACACGAGTTGAATTTTTCAGCTTGATGCTTTAACGAGCCAGCACGAGCTGATTCCAGCTCGCTCGTGTTCGGCTCGTTGACACCCCAACCTAGAAGGTACCATATAATACTATTGATAATTTTTCAATATTATTATTATATTCTAACTATTAATTATTAAATTCTAAACATTATTTTTAAGGAAAAATTATTTATATATCTCCAAAAAGCTTCCAACTTTCTTATTTATTTCTTTTAGAAGGCTAATATTAAAAATATCTTTTCAATGTTCCAAGTTAAATTATGTTAGCAAATTGTTGGAACAGTCGTTATTTTTGTGAAATTACTATTTTGCCTTTTTAGCTATACCATTCTACTATCACCAGCTTTTCTTAACTGCACTTAAGTTAGGGACAAAAAAAAATATTTTGACTTTTTATCTTTTTAATATATATGTTATTATCGTCACCAACTTTTCTTATTTGCTCTTAAGTTAGGACAAAAGTGATATTTTGATTTAACGAAAAGTTCTTTTAAAACAATACAATTTATGTCTACAATAGTGCAACATTTTTTTTTTAAAATAGTATAATTTTATCTTAATAGTATAAATTCATCTTCTTTTTTTTTTCTTCTCTAGTTCTTCTCTCTTATTCTCTAGTTTTTGAATTTTAATTTTTTTTTTGTTTTAAGCAAACAAAAGTGTTTGACTAGAAATGCTCCTGTACACCCTTCCGCCCTCCTCGCATCCAATCCTGCTAAGGCCGTACTCGCCGCTGCCCTATGGGACGCCGCGCTCGCTGTCGCCCCACCTCTTCCCTGGCATCTTCATGCTCTTCTCCGTCTTCACCTCGCTCGTCGCCGGCTCCAGGTGGGTGCGGTGAGTTGCGTGCCCTCTCCCTCGCCAGCGAGCTTCTTAGCGCTGAGAAGCGCTCCCTTTTTGTCGGCGGCGGCAGCAGTGAGGATGACGAGTTCCTAGAAGTGGGTTTGATAAGTGAAAAATCTGCTGCAGTGGAGGAGGAGGTAGAGATAGGTCGCGAAGGGTTGCAGAGACGGCGAAGGAGGTTCGAAGAGAAAAAAAAAAAAGAGGATCGCGGCGCAGCCTCAATAGAGTTGGAGGCGAGGAGGGCGGGGGGTGAGCGGACGTGGGCGAGGGCGCGCCTTCTTAGATCTTTTCTCTTTTTTTTTTTTCACAATAAACCATTTGAATTTTTACAAATCTTAGGATGGGAATGAAAGATCTACGACCCTTTTTGGGGACTGCAAGTAAAATATTTCTTTTTCTAAGGATTAATTAGTTTACCTTTGTTTTCTATTTTAGTCCTTGCTCTTTTTTTTGTACTATTAGGGTTTTTAAATTTTATATTTTATTTCAATGAGGTTTGAACTATCCAAATTCACGTTAACTTTTATAAAACATGCCGCACCAGCTCCACTAAAACTCTGTCTGCTCATATAGATCATGGTCTCATGATTCGAAGTGATTTCAGCACCAATTTTTTTTTAGTTTTTGGAAAAGTTTAGTAACATTCTCTGCTCGACAATAAGAATGATGGGCGCTCAAAAGAGACAGTAAGCATCGCATAGAAAGATATTGAGAGTGATAATACTGGGCTTAACACGATAGGCACGCAAATGGAAGAAGAGTTTAGGACTACTAATCCTAAAGTTTATGGATTTTGTTGCAAAAAAATAAAGGTAAAAGCTTATAGAATTTATCAGAACTATGGAACATTTTGAATGGGTTATCCGATCTTTCAAACTTTTGATTTTACTATCCAATTTTACAATTTATTTGATCTGAGCCAATCAATGCTATTTTAACTTCAAAATTTAAACTAATTATTTAATTTAATAAATTTATAGTTGCAAGAATTTTATGAAGTAATCTTTAACTAAATATGTAAAAAGTTAAAAATGCCGGATTCAAACTTTGAAGTCAGTGTCGTCGACTGACTTAAATAATACAAATTAAAAATATTGAATAAGAAAATCAAAATTTTAAAAGATTAGGTAGTAAACTCAAAATAGCCCATAGTTTAGGGGTAAATTTATAGTTGTGAGTGAAAAACATTTTTGTAGGTATGTATGAGAAACATTGCTCTAGTTCAGATAAGTTCTATACGATTTTGCCCAAAAATAAAAAGTCAGAAACGTAAATCAAAATAGTGTAAAGGTTGAGGACCATAATTAACCTTTTGCGAAAAAAATAGGGTAAACTTCAAGTACCATCCCCGTGGTTTCGCACTTTCTCACTTTAGTATTCTGTGGTTTAAAGTGTATCAATTTAATACCCTATAATTTTATTTTTCTCTTTTCTTCAGCCCCTCCGTTAACTTTTCGTTAAATTATACACAAAAAGTTCAGATACCCCACCTATAATTTATCGAATATTCACTTAGTATAATTTAGTTTTAACTTTGTCACTAATTTAATGAAAAAATTAGTGAAGGGGACAACAAAAGGAGAAAAATAAAATCACAGGGTACGAAAGTGATGCATTTTCAACTATAGAGTATTAAAGTGAGAAAATTGAAAACTACAGGGTGATATTTAAAGTTTCCCGAAAAAATATTCAAACTAAAAAAAGAAAAAACAAATGCCCGGGCATAGAGAGAAAGAGAGAGAGAGAGAGAGAGAGAGAGAGGTTGAGCTGGAATAAAAGGACTAAAAATTAGTGTGAGCTCAAAAATTAGAGAGAGAGAGAGAGAGAGAAAGAGAGAGAGAGGGAGGAGAGTGGAGATGGGGAGGTTGAACAACTCCTGCTTGAAGCTCCTCGTCTGCACCCGCGGCGGAGGCGCCGGCGCCGCCGATTCCGCCGGCGCCGCCGACGATGTCGACGTCGACGAGGTGCTCTTCTTCTTCTTCTTCTTCTTCTTCTTCTTCTTCTTCTTCTCTCTCCTCCTTTTTTTTTAATCAATTATAGTTCACTATGTGGAATCCAAAAGAATTATGGAGAGAGAGGGAGCTTTTTCGTTTTTTTTTGTGTTTTTTTTTGTTTTTGGGAGTGTTTGAACTCTCACAGATCCATGAAGCTAGGTCTTAACAATGTGGATGCAGAAGATCCTTCTTCTTTTCTTAATGTCGATTTTTGTTTCTTTTTTTTTTTTTTGATTGCGACGATTGGTTGTAATGTGCTATATTGTTACGAAGCACAAGTACAATTTGTGAATTTGGCGCTCGTTTGCTTTTTTTTTTTTTTTTTTTTTTTTTTTTNTGTGTGTGTGTGTGTGTGTGTTCATTTTAGCATAGAGTGTGTTGGAGAGAAGTCATAGTTTTAGCATTTTGTGGATCTCTGCTCCAACAAGTTTTTTTCCCCTCTGTTTTTGTAATTTTTTTATGTTAATTATTATTATTTTAAAAAAATTTCGAGTGTTAGGAATGGTAGTATAGGCTCAGATCTGGGTATGCCATTGTAGGAATTGTGTAAAACATGCTGGATTAGGCGGAGAAGATCAATTAGATTTTGCTGGATCGGCGTGTTATTGTAATCAGATGCAAAGTTTGTGATTAAGGGACGCAGGAAAGGGATTTGAGCATCGTGATTTACCGCAAGATCTGCTAAAAAAATATATATATATTAGAGAATTGGTTGATCCAAGCTTTTAGCTGGAGTTTTTTGAGCATGTGTATGCCAAATTTTGCGGTTGAGCATGCTAATTGCGATTCTTTTGCCTTCTCCTAACATTCAACAGGTGTATATATGTCTGCGGAATTTTCTTAATCATATGGCTCTGTGATCAAATTGCAGTTCTCTGCTCATCTTAGCATTTCAAATTTGTATCCATTTTCTTTTTTCAGGGTAAAGTGATATCGGACAAACGAAGGTGGAGCTTCCGGAAGAGATCGACCAGGCACCGAGTGTTAAGCAACAGCGTGATCTCAGATACCACCTCTTTCACCAGTGACAAGGAAAACACAGATGTCGCGACCAACCCCTCTTATTTGCTTGAACGTTCTTCGGCTCCAGAAAAGATTACTGAAGAGGAGAAGCCAAATGATGATACAGTACTATCCAATGCGGAAGTAAATACTGAAGAAACCAATTTGCTTAGTACTGATGGGAGTAGCCACCCCGTTGATCAACGCAATCTCGAGCCTGCTGCAATTTTCGTTCAGGCTGCTGTCAGGGGATACTTGGTATTTTTCAGAACTCCGTGTTCGTTCGCTTTGTTGGTTATATTCCCGTCGCTTTGTGTTTAACTTTCGTTTGTTCAAAATCTGATGATTAGGCTAGGAAGGAACTGAGAAAACTTAAAAGTCTTGTGAAGATGCAAGCTGCTGTGCGTGGATACTTAGTCAGGAGGGAGGCCGCTGAAACATTACGTTGTGCTTTTGCAATTATTAAAATGCAAGCACTTGTTCGGGCTCGTCAGGCACGCCAATTAGTTGAAAAATCAGGTTCACAGGTATTTCAGCTGTGATTTCTCTTATTAAATAAATATAGAAGAATTGTTTAGCCTTTTTTCTATGAAGTACTCGATCAATATTTTCTGAAGAAAAAAAAGAGTCATACAAATATGATACTATAGCGGCTTCTTTTTCCCTTTAAGCGTATCTGACATTTCATATTGCATCAAAATAGTTGCATGACTTGCATCAAATATTTCCTTCATTTGGAAAGAAAAACTGATAATAAAGTAATAACATTATTCTGAAAAACTGATAATACAGTAATAACATTATTCTGCTTAGAAGCAACAGTGACTTGCGGACGAACTGACAATGACAGAAATAGAAAAAAGAATGCAGCTCAAGATATTTTTTTTTCCTCAAAAAGGTTCTATGCGATTGAAAGATGCGGGTGCATATGGGCGTACTTCTCTTTTCTTATTATTGTTGATTAATTTGCAAAGTCATCGTTCCTAAATTAGCAAAGATGCGAAGAAAAAAGTTACTACCATACTACTGTTTCTTTGCTGAACCTATTGATTTTGAGTTTGCAAACAATCCGCCATCTACCGGCAGCTTCAATAGTTCAATCATATAGGCCTTGCTGAAAAGCCAAATACAAAAACATATGCACTGCCAAAGAAGGCCTTAAACAACAACAGATTCATATAAAAAATCCGCCATCTTGTTTCCTTCTCCAGTCTGCACCTGGCTTCAAATGAAGCAATGCTATGATCCATCCTGTCCTTAATAAACAGAATCATATATTTGTTGCAACTGTTTTGATGGTTCTTTGTGTCATCTGGTTGAGGTGAATTTCCTCATCAATCAACTATTGCCAGAACGAACTTTACCTTCTTGTTGATCTGCATTTTGACTTCTTGTAACCTTGTTTTGATTGATGCGTATGTTGATTGAATATTCGTGCTTTTGTTTTTTTTAATCTTGTGCTCAGGTGAGTGGAAATTGTTATGTGGAACCAAAGAAAACATATTCTTCGGCTGAGAAATTACTTTTGAATGCATTCGCTTGTCAGGTATAATAAATTGATGCTTCGCTACGCGACAATTATTGTTTCTTTTCCCTTTATTCTACTTTCCTGTAAACTTACATGTTTGCCATTCACAGATCATGAAAACTATGCCGAGGACAAAACCCATTCACACAAAGTGCGATCCTTCAAAATCTAATTCAGCATGGAAATGGTTGGAGAGGTGGATGTCTGTTTCATCATCAAATATTAACGAATGGGAAAAAGAAATTCTTACTGAAGGTTATCAGGGACAAGGAGAAAGCACTGAACCGGCCGATGACAAAGTGCTACATGGGCTCGAATTTGGTAATGTCACTTTGTCGTCTAAGTCAAATTTAACTCCTAGTGAGTTAATTTTTCCATCTGAAAGTGAAGTTATGTCAACGAACATAAGCTCTGGTGCTTTTGAGTTTCATGCTCCTATCAGTACTCCAGATAATTGCTCTAGTTGTTTTGAGAAGGATGAGAAGGAAACAAAGTTGCTCGAGAACGAGGTTGCTGCTGTTGGTATCATGGAGGAGGGTCATTCCAATATTGAAAGTGCTTCGGAAAATACAATCACCTCCTTACCAGGTCAAAAGTATTTTGGGACAGATGATAAGTCAGAAAGTTATGGCGATAGTCTGAAGCAAGCCGATAAAGTGGCTTCTTATGAACCGCTTGAGAATGCAGGAAAGAAATTCCTCAATAGAAAATCTTCTAATCCGGCATTTGCTGCTGCGCAGCTAAAATTTGAAGAGCTGAGCGGAAGTAATGCTGTCAAGAAGTCGCTCGGTTCTACTTATCAGGATAATGCGAGTAAAGCAAAAGTAAGTAGCTTTAACTCACACGTGGATTGTTCAACAGGAGCAAACAGTGATGTAAGCTTATCAGAGAACTTGGTGCCGCATCACCCGAGAGTTCAAAGCGCTGCTTCAGAATGTGGCACAGAAATTTCCATCTCCTCGACGCTCGACTCACCTGACAGGTCCGAGACTGAAGGTGGGGAGATTGTCCTTGAAATTGGAGCTTTGGAGAAACATAACTACGACAACAATGGTGGTGCTGATAATAATATTAGTTATGTAAACATGCATGATGGAACAAAGAACTCTGATTTTGAAGTCCATCAGCTGCAAAAGTCCGAGGAAGATGATGAGAATTTAGCTAGTGCAGCTACTGCTGTTGACTCGATGCATGGTGAGCAACAATCTGCTGTCGAAACCACTCTAGATTTACAGGATAAATTGGAAAAATCACCACAAGGAACTCCGAGAAGCTCCACTACTGTCACAGAGTTGCACGATACCCCGTCAAGTCAAACTTCCATAAATGCCAAAAAGGGCAAAAGGGATAATGATATACCAAGTAAGAAGCAGCGATCTCGTGCGGTAAGCAAGAAACTGATATCTAGCGTGAACAATGACTTAGGTGGAAGAAGCAGCACAGAAAGCTTGGTAAAAGACTCGAAGAATACAAAGAGACGCAACTTGGTGGTGACAACAAAACCTGACCATGCCGATCATGAGCCTCGGATCAGTAATAGCAATCCCCTGCCGAGTTATATGCAAGCCACAGAATCTGCAAAAGCTAAGCTCCATTTGAATGTTTCTCCAAAATTAAGCCCGGATGTTCCGGATGACCAAAGGAAGAAAAGAAATTCCTTCCCAGTTGGAGATGGAAAGCAGAGTTCGTCGCCGCGCATGCAGAGATCGACATCTCAAGCGCAGCACAATGTGAAAGTCAACGGCACCCATTCTCCTCATAGTTCTACAGGTAAATCCCAGACCTTTATGCATGGATAGCATGCAGATGCTATTTCATTATCTTTTATATTTCTGTTACAGAAAACTGCGGATTTTGCATTTTCATCAATAGTAGTATAGTACCTTCTTAGTTTTTATCTGATGGGAATTCGGAAGAATATCTAGTAACTGAGTGATGGCTGAGCATTGGTAATATTTGATTTGCTTAGCATGCATAGTCTTGCTAGTTTGCTTCTCCTATGAAGCTTTGTTGATAGCATCCAGATGCTTTTTTTATTTTGGGTTTCTTTTTTTGGATATAAAATATGCTGTTGTGGTTGGACACAAAGCATTTTACATAGTGAAGTATCATTCGTCTAACAAATTCACCCAGTAGCGATGGAGTTTGTGAATCATCTTGTAGGAGTACATCATTAAACATTAGATATAGTAGCCGCATACACGATAGGTAGTTAGAGGCGACTTAGGAAGCAGAAAGAGCTGTTATTTTTTTAACATCAGATCCACCTTGAGATCTGCTGTAATGGGGACGCGCTTCTGGAGTTTGCATGGCAGCCGTTCTTATTTAGCAGTAATAGAAGCAGCACCTCCACCGCCATGGTTTCCAAAAGCATTCTACCTGAGCTTCTTTTCCTTAAATTATCATTTTTTGCTTTTCAAAATGCGTGCTTAACGAGAGTGAGAATTTTGGAAGCCTTTAGAATAATGTTGTGAGAACAGTAGTTTTTTTAAACTTTATCTCACTTCTTGCAATCATAACCAGAAGTTTTGCATTGGGATTAAATTCGGAAAGTTTGAATAAGTTTGAAAATGGCCAGAAGTTTGCAAATTTTGGAGAAAGCTTTGAAGTAGTTTTTAGTAATTAAGGTAACAAAAGTGAAAGAAACAAGGGATAATTCATTTGGTGGCGAGTAATGAATCAAATATGTAAAGAGATCTATGTTGCTGCATGAATTTTAGCTGATATTTCTGTATTAGTGAATGATTAGGAAAAATATTTTGACAACCGAAAATTGGTGAATTATTTGTGACCTCTTTTTTCGAACAGTGGAGAATATTGTCATTTGTCACTTTGTTTAAAATCTTTATCTGTTTCTTCCAGAGAGAAGATGGCAGAGGTGATGAACCCCACCGACCAACGGGTTTGATGGTATCTGAAATTTGTCAATATAGCAGGTGATATTGAGGTCCACGAGACGCGACTAATATCATGATTGTGCTCTTTTCTCAGTTTCTTTTCAGAACATTACTAAGTAAAGGGCGAGGAGTGCGGCTTGTGTTATCATAGAATCCATATTTCTCTTCGTGCCGAGTAGTCACCATATGTTTTCTGTGTGATATATTTGCTGGGTTTGTGAGATACATTTGGAGAGTTTTCAGCTTCTATTTGTAATAATTGGAGATTATCTTTCTCTATGGTTATGGCTTTTGTTATAAGTGAAGCTCATTTCAGTATTGACTATTTGAATTTCTGAATGTGCAGAAAGGTGTTCTTGCTGGCCTAATATTTCCCAACCTCTAAAGATATATGATAGTATCCTTAGTTGCATTTTCTATTTTTGGTGATTGTAACACATTATGATTTTGCGAGTGCCATACTTTGCCTTTTGATTGAAGTAACTTAATAGTGAAAAAATAGAGTTTCGATGTATGTAATGACCTTTTCCGCTAGCAATAATAACTCATTAGGTTTAAATTACTTGTCCAAAATGCTTAATCTCAGTTTTTATTACTAATGTGTGAGATTTTATATATTCTAATCAGAATTATTTTTTCATTTAATACGAGATTATTAGGGCATTACAATGTAAGTATTTTCGTTGTTTGTATTGACATAAAGTGTTTTTCCTTCACTTTTCCTGATCTTGCCTTTGCTCATAAATGCTTTATTTCGTTATTTGGTTTACTATAACTTCACTCTTTATCAAAATTTTCAAATTCTTTGAAATACCGTAATTCACTTCGTTTTATTCAGGCTTATGTCAATTACACAAAAAAAAAAAGAGAGAGAAAAATAATAAAATATTAATGATAGAGAATTCTAGTTTTTACACTGTTTATTTTTCGCTAAACAAACAATTGAATTGAGAGATCTTTAGTTCCGCAGCTGTCGAAACAAATAATGGGAGATAAATAATTTTCACCTGAACTTTAGCTTATTCGAAAATTTATTTCAATCTAAATTTCATCTTCGGTAAAACAAGGTTGAACTTCACATTCCAATGTATGGTATGTTGGAAATAGGGGTGTTTGTGATTTATGAATTTTCATGGATTTGGTATGTGAAAATTTTAAAAGTCTCTAAACTGGATGTTATTTTTTCAGTTTTAAATTGGTTTAGAATAGCGATGTAACCAGTTATAACTTCAAGTATAATTTAAAATATTCTCCTAATCAGTAAAAAAATCTAATTATATATAAAAAAAATAACATTACAAACTATTCACATTGAAACCATGAAGCATTTACAGAGATATTCTAATAAAATAAAAATAAGCTAAATTACAGAAAATTATCGTGTCAATATCTATTTTTTTTTTACTTTCCTCCACTGTCTATTAAAAACCTACATTGTTCCCTTAAAAAAAAGAAAATACTTATGGGGGGTATGATGTTAACTGTAATGATAAAATGACCAAATTGTCTTCTTCTTGTTCATCTCCTCCCCTCCGTCCTCCGCGCCTCCCTCGACTCCAGCTTTGTCTCCGCTTGCTCCATCTGCTCGCCCTGCTCCTCCCGCACCCTTGTCGCCTATCCATTTGGCGACGGTGGGGAGGAGGTTGGGGTGGGTGAAGATGGAGGAGTGTGTGAGAGCGAGGCGACGGAGGAGGGGGAGGGCGCGGGTGTGGGCACGGACAGAGAGGGGCGAGGGAGGGCGAGGCAGCAGAGGAGGGTGAGGCAGTGTGGGCGAGGAGGCTGTGTCAGCGAGGAAGGAAGCGGCACTGCTGAGGGAAGGAGCCTAAGGATATTTTGAATATAAAAAAATATATAACAATAGAATATAGATGGAACCTTAACGGAATACTGACAGCGAGGGTCGAAGTAAACATTTCTCTTTTTTAAGAGGGCAAAATATAAGTTTTTAAAAATCAGAAAAAAAAATTGAAAAAATAGGAATTAACAAGAAAATATTATGTAATTTAGCTAAAAATATATAAAAATAGTAGTAGACAGATATGGCGACGAGATTAGTGGAAGAAAAGTTGGTCCTTTGATGTGGAAATTGTAAGATCATCAAATGATCAAAGTAGTTGAGTTTGATCTCACATGTGGCCCAACTCTAACCACTGAGCTAAAGTTTTTCGCTTTCTATAATTGTTTGGCTCTGACAACTAATAGTCACTCTGTTTAGAATTGCGAAAAAATTGTACGATTTTGCATGTAATATTACATAGCGCATAGGATAAGGAGTCAATTTTGACATATTATATTGTGCATGTTGCAATGAGTGGTTTTCATATATTTTTCCGTCCCGTCGGAAAAAGGAGAAACTTATCTTTATATATTTTTGCCTCGCCTTTGTTTTCGCTTTGATCTGCAATACTAAACGGGTCCTAAATAAATGACTCTCAATATCCTTATCCATATTTGCCTGTGGACGGGCGTGGCCCGCATAGTGCTCTTTTTTTTTTTTTTTATACTTTTCAAATACAAAATACATATATATATAATTTTTAAAAAAACATAACATAATCTATTATTTAAAATGCCACAACATATAAGATAGAATTAAAAAAAAATAATTAGGGTTAGGATTTTAAAGATAAAGTAAAACAAAAAGAGTAAACAATTTTTTAAAAAAAAATAGAAAATAATGTGGGTACCCGAGAGTCACCGAAAATGCTCACAATTGAAATAGTTAATGTTAGTAATCAAGTGATGAAGTGTTTGTAAATTACAAGTTTGGTCCACAAAGATAAAATGCTCAAAAGAAAAAGGGTAAATTACAAGTTTGGTCCTCAAACTATGAAGCATGTGACATAATAAAGTGTCAACTTTGCGGGGACAAAATTGAAAAGTAGCACAACTCCGTCCAAAGATAGCTCTGTCTCTAACAAAATCGGATCGTTTAATATCCGCCCCCAAAACTTACCCGACCCGTTTAGCTTGGTTCGCCCAAACCACTTTTCTTCTGGGCCTGACTGGGCCCCAGACTCTGTCACGGGTTCGGATCATAAAAAACTATGCCCGAAAAAAAATGGGGCCTTTAGGGTTTCCAATTTATTCGACTGATCCGGCCCGGTCCGGTAACAAGGTATAGTGAGTTTGGTGTCCAAGGATTTCTAAGACCTGGTTTAAAGTTTTAGTACTTACCTATCCAAACTTTCAAATTCTCACAATTTAGATCCATTTTCCATCAATTCAAAGTAACATTCTCTATGGTGTATCCAATCCTCATTTCCTCAAATATAACTAGATACATGCCGCGAGTACGACAAGAAGAATCTCTTCAGAGCCATCGTGTGCTTCTCTATTTGCAGCGGCGTACTCATGTGGCCAGCAATTGACTCCAAAATGGAGTCCAATCTACCAAATGAAATCTAAATGAGGAAAACTCTCTTACATGCATGCAAAGAGAATGTACATTCAGGAGAAGATGATATTAACAGAACAATTTCTACTATTGAGAAAAAAGCAGCGCAGATGGACATCGAACTTCACTCTTTGTGCCGTTCGATTACTTTGACGACGGACGAAATTCAGAGAGCCACACCATAAAGAAACATAATGAAAGAACTTTCCTGAACAATACTCATTCACCAAGTTCTCTCAATGCAAAGGGTTGTCAGAAAAGGAAGGGGAGAAAGGACCACAATGAATGCATCTACTTGATCAAGCAGAAGAAAAGAAAGAGAGACAATGCATTGTTACGAGGGACCGTCGTCGTCGACAAATCTGGGACCACTTTCAGATGATCTCAGATGCACTGATGTCGCTGTTAGCTCCAACCATCCTAAGACGACGAAATGAAACTCTCAGGAGACGAAAACAGATCACAGACCAGCAACAAGCAGCAACTGTTGTTAGATCTGAGACAAACCTATCGCCGCGGCATTCGACATGTACGGCGAATACCAAGAAACAAATCATAGGTAGTGTTCGGTGCCCAAATCAAGCATGCAAAACCGAGTGACTGAATTCGATCAAGATTTCAATAAACTCTTACTATTGCATGAAAAAATTGCGCTGATAAAGGATAAGTTCAATGATCACAGGAATAAGCAGGAAGTAAATGAAGCGAGAGATAGCGCAATTTAACAACTCTGTTGCAGCAGCAAATCTTCAGCAATCCCACAGCATAACCCATTTCGAATACGATAGTTTGAGCTATCTCCGAAAGGACCAAAATAAATCACTGTTGACTAAAATCCCTCATCGTAAATACTTAAACAAAGAATTAATGCCCTATTAGTAATTCAAATTAGTAAAATAATAACTACGAAAACACTTCAAATTAGATCAATTTACCTATTCTTTACAGCCAAAGGACTGTAGCCTTTGTACCATGCTCACACTTGAATTTCGGGTCCAAAACAACTATTGATCACTTCCCGCTTTTCTATCGCTAAGGTACTTCCAGTAATGCATTTCTTATCCCAGGATTTCCGACAACCCTTTTGGACCATATCGACAGAGTCCCCATTAATTTTGCGTATGAGACAGCAACTCAGATTTCTACAAATTTTTCTTTCTTTTCTCCACATTCCTCACTTTCAAGTGATCTCCCACCATCTTTCTTTTCGTGAAGTGGAATTTGTTATCTCAAAAAACTCATGCAAAGTCTCCTATAATATTTCACCTCCTCTTTCAACAGGTCTCAGATGCTCTACTGATATCCCTTTCTAAGGTATCAGAAACTCAGAAATTGTGCCATTTGCATAAATTTTCACCAACAACTCCAGCTATCAACTAAGGCGCACAAACCCTAATCAATCCTCCCTCGCGAGCAGAATCGCATCTTAGATTACAAGGAAAAAGATGAGAACTCTGAAAAGCAAATTTAGTTCCGTCAGGACTGAAGAAAGGGATGCCAAAATAACTACGTAGTAAATTAATAATACTTAAAAAGTAGCAGCGCAGCGATGCCAAAACAATACTTAATTCGAATCACACACACTCTGAGAACCACAGCCGAAAAGGCAAATGCAAGCCAAGCCACAGCATCCATCCATAGCAATATTGCAGGTGGTGAGGAAATCGAATGAAACCAACTAAGATCACACTTCAAATTGCTTCCCGAAGCAATTACATGAGCAGAACAAATCTCCGAGCAAATTCGACCATATCAGATTGCATCGCATCAGATCCGACAGTCGAAATGAAAGAATAGTAGCTCTTCTTCTTCTTCGACAACGACAATGATCATACTACTACGTTTAACAAACAACAAAGATGACAAAAGGATCCGATTACCAAACCCTAAGTTACATCCAAAACAAAACATTCGTCCTAATAATGCAGTCAATTTCCGCGGATCTTGTAAGAAAGAAAGAAAGAAAGATGTATTGGTAAAATAAATAAATAGATGGAATGCTGACTTGACTTGCTTGTTATCGTCGAATGAATTTATTTATTTACTCTACTTAACTTTTTTTTAGGGCTGTTGGTGGGCGTCGATGTAGCCGGCGTCGACGAGCACCTTCTCCTTCTGGGCGAGTTCGAGGTCGTGGTCGACCATCATCCGGACGAGCTGGAGGAAGCCGACGCGGGGCTTCCAGGCGAGCAGGCGGCGGGCCTTGGAGGAGTCCCCTTTCAGGCTGTCGACCTCGGCGGGGCGGAAGTAGCGGGCGTCGATGACGACGTGGTCCTTCCAGTCGAGGCCGACGCAGCCGAAGGCGGCCTGCAGGAACTCCTCGACGGTGTGGGATTGCTCGGTGGCGACGACGTAGTCGGCCGGGCGGTCCTGCTGCAGCATGAGCCACATGGCCTCGACGTAGTCGCCCGCGAAGCCCCAGTCGCGGGCGGCGGAGAGGTTGCCGAGGAAGAGCTTCGTCTGGAGGCCGAGGCGGATGCGGCCGACGGCGCGGGTGATCTTGCGCGTCACGAAGTTCTCCCCCCGGCGGGGGCTCTCGTGGTTGAAGAGGATGCCGTTGCACGCGAAGAGCCCGTAGGCCTCGCGGTAGTTGACGGTGTACCAGTGCGCGGCCACCTTCGCGGCGGCGTAGGGCGACCGCGGGTGGAAGGGGGACGACTCGCTCTGCGGCGGCGGCGTCGACCCGAACATCTCGGACGACCCCGCCTGATAGTACCTGATGGGGCGGGCGCGGGCGCTGGCGGAAGCTGAGTTCGCAATTCGAACGGCCTCGAGGAGGCGGAGGGCGCCGGTGGCGACGACGTCGGCCGTGTAGTCGGGGATCTCGAAGGAGACGGCGACGTGGGACTGGGCGGCGAGGTTGTAGACCTCGTCGGGGAGGAGGGAGTCGACCCAGCGGCGGAGGGACGAGGCGTCGGAGAGGTCGGCGTAGTGGAGCTTCATGCGCGCCTTGTGCGAGTTGTGCGGGTCCACGTAGAGGTGGTCCAGCCGGGCCGTGTTGAAGTTGGACGACCGCCGGATCAGCCCGTGCACCTCGTACCCCTTCCCCAGCAGGAACTCCGTCAGGTACGACCCGTCCTGCCCCGTGATCCCACTGATCAGCGCCACCTTCCGCCGATCCCCCGCCCCCGGCATCCCACCAGGGATCGCAGCAGTCTGCCCCGAATATTTCTCTCCCCCCTCCCCCTCCCCCTCCCCCTCCGCCGTCCTGCCGCCGTTCGCCATCTTCTCGTCCTGCTGCTGCTGCTGCTGCTGATCCTCCGCCATTCCTGCTGCCGCTGGTAGGGGGAGGAATGGGCTCTGTTTTTCGACTCTTTCGTTTCCAGATCTGGAAAATATAGAGAGTGGGCAGGGGGTGCCCATCTGCCATGACCCTCAACTTTAAAACTTTCGCAAAAGGCTTAATTGCATTGTTGCTTTCCAAACTAAGATGCGCGTGACATTTCGGTTAATTTATTTATTATAATTTTCAGCTCAAAGTTTGTAAATTATTGTATTTGGGCAATTATTTATATACTTCGGAAAAATTTTCGACTTTTTAATTTACTTTTCTTACAAGACTAATATTGAAAATACTTTTTTTTACGTTCCAACTTATTTCAAATATACTTCTAAAGTTAAATTCTGTTAATAAACTCTTAACAATAGTTGTTAATCTTTATAAAATTACTATTTTGCCCTTTTAAATATATTTTTTCACCATCGCCAACTTTTTTTTATTTATCCTTAACTTAGGGGTACAAAAAGTATTTTCATTTTTAATCTTTTTTAAATATACTCTTCTATCATCGCCAACACTTCGTATTTATCCTTAAGTTGAGGGCAAACAAGAAATTTTGATTTTTTTTAACTTTAGTAGATATTGAACTCACGTTTAATTCAAGTTAACTTAACGTGTAGTAACTGTATGTGCATTTTAGAATAACGGAGGAACATACGAGAGATATTTTGAAAAGAAAAAAAAGAAATAAATGGGATATTTTTAAAGTTTTGAGGAATATATAAGCAATTATTCCTAGAAAATAATGTATTGTTGATTGTTGATATGATAGTGAGAATTAATTATATACTATATCATTAGTAGAATAGAGTTACTATCCTTTTGGAAGTACAGTACAAAGAGTTCGTGCTTCTAAGTTTATAATCTTTGGATTAATATTATTATTCTAGAAAAATCACTCAATCATAGAAAGGCCACTCAATCCTAAAAGAGATCACTATCATTCCAACCCTACAATCCTTAATCTGAAGGTCAAAAAATCGAAAGCACCAACTTCCTTGATATAATTCAGAAAGTAGTTTTATTAAAAAATTTTACTCATTTTTTCGATCGAATAGTTCGGTATACGTGAATTATTCACGAATAATAAATCTAACTCAAAAATTTATATTTTATTATAAAAATTTAGGAATAAATTACATACGGATAGTTTTATTCAAATTTTTAATAATTTATAAATAATACGTGAATTAACTAACTTTGAAATACATATAACGTGAGTGACTAAAGCGGTTGCTTAGTTGGTGCCTCCCTTGATGACAGGGACATATTAAATTATTTGGCAAAATTCAAGGGGTCTTGTTGCAAGATTTGAAGTTAAGAGTAGGGGTGTAAACGAGCCGTACACCAGCGAGTTGGGGTCGGCTCGTGTTCGGCTCGTTTATTAAACGAGTCGAATACGAGCTGGCACGTTAAAGTATCGAGCCGAAAAATTCAGCTCGTGTTCGGCTCGTTTATTAACGAGCCAAACATGAGTTGGCTCACGAGCTGGCCAACGAACAATAAATAAAAAAAGATTAGATTAAATATATATAAAAAATAAATTTATAAAATCTTATTCAATAGACTTTGATCTAATAGTTGAAACTTTACATATAAATGAGTTTTTATAATTAAGCTCGTATTTATATTTTTATTTTGCTAAAAATTAAATAATAAAAATATATATTATATATAATTATTTATTTATATATAAAAATATAAATTAAATAAATTATATAAATATAAAATATATGTATTCGAGCTGTTATCGAGCCGAACACGAGCGAGCTGACCCCAGCTCGTGTTCAGCTCGTTTATTAAACGAACTGAAAAATCCAGCTCGTGTTCGGCTCATTTACTAAACGAGCGAGCCAATCTCGAGCTAATTTCGAGCCGAACACGAGCTGGCTCGCCAACAGCGAGCTGAATCGCCACCCCTAATTCCCATCNAAAAAAAAAAAAAAAATTGCTTAGGTTCATGAATCTTTATATATATTTTTTTGACTACTAAAAAAAAAAAGAGTCAAAAGAGAATGGAAATGGTTACAGAATAATGTGAGCTGGATAATGCAATGTCACAGCAATGTCACAGCAATGACATCAAAATTCCTGCAATGGAACAAAAATTCTAGAGGGTCTTGCAACAACAAAATTGTCATATTTAAAGCCCCTTTGGTGAAGTAATACTAGGGATGAAAACGGGTCGGATATGAATCAGATAATGCTCAATTCATATTTGAAATTTGAATTTATATGAGTCTGGTTGGTATGTTATCGATAGTACGAAAGTCTCTGTGCTACCAAGTTATTTTCGATGATGCGGCTTCCAAATCAACGATCGGCTCTGTTAAACTTGATCTACACTATTGAAAATATTTGAAAATTAAATTTTATAATTTTCGACATAATTTCCCTATCAAACGAATAATCTAAAAATGAACGACTGAAAATAAAAATTTTATAAAAAATAATGATAAAAGACTTGAATTTAAAATCAGAGATACTAATCTTATTCTAAATAGTAAAAAAAAAAATTTATAAAAATTTTACCAGATTTGGATTGTTTTGTACCATTAAATTCACAAACGTATCTCATCGGCCATTAAAATTGTCATTTTTGAGATATTTTGATTACTAGCCAAATAATGTCGAAAAATTATGAAATATAGTGTTCAAATATTTTTAATAGTGTAGATCAATTTTAATGGAGCTGATCGTTGATTTGAAAGCCGCATCAGCGAAAACAAGTTGATAGCATAGAGGCTTCCGTGCTACCGATAGTATACCAGCCCAATTAAATTTATATTCTTATGTTGGATTCGGACACGGATTTGAATACTGGTCAAATACTAAAATTCAAATCTATATCTGATATAAAAGGATTTGGATATAAGTCGAATATTAAACAAGTACAAGTATGAAGTGAGTGTTTAAAAAATATATAGAACTAAAAGTGAAAATAAAACATATGTATAAGCTTCTTAAATTTTATAAAACTTTAAAAATAAGAAAAAATAACTTATGAATTCTAAAAAAAAAATGAAATTAAAATAACTTTAATGAGGATATAATATATTAAAAGTATACGAAAATCAGCTTTGGATTTGGAACCCGAATCTGAATACGAAGAACTATATCGAACCCGAATCCGAATCTGAGTCTGAAAAATATTATATTTCAGGATCCGAATCCGAATCCGAGTTAAATAGTAAAATTTCAACCCATGTCCAAAATATTGCGACCCTACGTAATTGTCAACAATCGGTGCTCGCTTCAGTTGTTTTATTTACAGTAAATTAAGTTCAATTATAACTCAATTTTTTTAGAAAGTCACAATTGATTTCTCACTTAATAGTAGCAAAGTCAATTACAGAAGAAAAGAACATAAAAGAAGTAATAAAAATTAGCAGCAATAAAAATAAATGAAGATTATGAAAGAACTTGAGTGAAATATTAATATTCATATGAATTTTAATTGAACTGAAAATCACTTACAAGTGAACAAATAGGACTGTCTTTCATGTGTAGTGTCTGATTCTCAGAGTAGTACTGGTTGCCGTAAACTTTTTGTATCCATTAACAATAATGTTAAATTAAAATCTCAAAATAATGATGAATAAAAAATCTAAGTATTTATTATATGTAGGTATGAATGGCAATCCTGCTCGCTGTTTGCAAGTGAGATCATGTTCGGCTCGAAATGATCTAGCTTGAGATCGAATCGCTCGTTTAGTAAACGAGCCGAATACGAGCTGAATTTTTTAACTTGTTTAATAAGCGAGCCGGGATCAGCTCGCTCGTGTTCTGCTCGATAACAATTCGAATATATACATTTTATATTTATATATATATATATATATAGAGTGGGCTGGTATGCTTATGGAAGCACGGAGGCCTCCGTGCTTCCAAGTTGTTTTCGATATTCGGACTTTCGAATCGACGATCGGCTCCGTTAGAGTTGATCTAGAGTATTTGAAGTATCTAGAAAATAAATTTGCGCGATTTTTCGATATCATTTGCCTAGTGATCGAAGGGGCTCAAAATCAATAATTTTAACGGTCGTGGTGAGCCGGTTGCAAGTTTAACGGTGTAGACACATCCAAATCACATAAAATTTTGATAGAAAATTCTATACATATAAAACAAGTCAATAACTTTGATCTAAAATTTTAATGTCATATCATCATATTTTGTAAGATTTTTATTTTCAGCCGTTGATTTGAGCCATTTCGATTACTAGGCAAATGATATCGAAAAATCGCAAAATTTATTTTCTAGATACTTCAAATATTCTAGATCAAGTCTAACGGAGCCGATCATCGATTTGAAAGTCCGAACATCGAAAACAAAGTGGAAGCACGGACGCCTCCGTGCTTCCATAAGCATCCTAGCCGCACTCTCTCTCTCTCTCTCCTCTCTCTCCTCTCTCTCTCTCTCTCTCTCTATATATATATATATAGAACTAGGACTACTATACTATCGATAGCACGGAGCGCTTCGTGCTACCAAGTTGTTTTCGATGATGCGGCTTCCAAATCGACAATCGGCTCCGTTAGACTTGATCTACACTATTGAAAGTATTTAGAAACTAAATTTTATAATTTTTCGATATCATTTACCTATCAAACATGTAATCTAAAATTGAATGGCTGAAATAAAAATCTCATAAAAAATGATGATAAAAGATTTAAATTCAAGATCAAATATACTGATCTTACTCTAAATAGTGAAAAAATTTTCTATAAAATTTTCATCGCATTTGGATTGTTTTACACCGTTAAACTCAAAACATACCACATTGGCCATTAAAATTGTCAACTTTGAGATCTTTTGATCACTAGTCAAATGATATCGAAAAAATCTGAAATTTAGTTTCCAAATACTTTCAATAGTGTAGATTAAGTTTAACGGAGCCGATCGCGATTTGGAAGCCGCATCATCGAAAACAACTTGGTAGCACGGAGCGCTCCGTGCTACGATAGCATAGTAACGCGTACTCTATATATATATATATATATATATATATATATATATATATATATATATATAGAATTATGCTACTATACTATCAATAGTACAACCCTTGAATTATTGAGTTTTCGGTCGTTGGATGAATAGATGTGCGGTTAGGATGATAGTGGTCCCGGTTAAATGATAGTGGTCCCTAGGGTTGATGGGTCGTTGGTTTAATAGTATAATCTAATGGGTAGAAATGATCAAAGGGTAGATCTAACGGTAGAAAACTCAATAGTACAAAGGGCTTGGTACTATCGATAGTATAGTAGCCGGACTCTATAGAATTTGCTACTATACTATCAATAATTACCAATATATATATATATATATATATATATATATATATATATATATATATATATATATATATATATATATATATAGAGTTGAGCTAGAATACTATCAATAGCAAACGGGTTCCGTTGCCACCCATTTGTTTTTGATGATAGAGCCTCCAAATCGATGATCGGCACCGTTGAACATGATCTATACCACTTGAAGTGTTTAGAAATCAAATTTCAAATCTTTTCGACTTCATTTGCCTAATGATCAAAGGGTTTCAAATTTTGTAATTTTAATGGTCGATATGAGGTGTTTTCTCGTTTAACGGCGTAAAGATATCCAAATCAATTGAGTTTTTGTTCAAAAATTCTTTAAACTATTTAAAATAAGATTTATACTCTTGATCTTGATTACAAAACTCCTATCATCATTTTTTAAAGAATATTCATTTTCAACCGTTTATTTTTGTGTCCACTTGATGTATAAGAGAACAATATCGAAAATGTATGAAATTTGATTTTTAAATACTTCAAGTGGTATAGATCATGTTCAACGGTGTCGATCGTCGATTTGGAGGCTTCATCATTGAAACCAAATGGGTGGCAATGGAGCCAGTTTGCTATCGATAGTATTCTAGCTCAACTCTATATATATATAGAATCCGGCTACTATACTCTTATGAGTACGATCGCCCTCGTACTCATAAATTATTTTCGATGATAGAGCTTCCGAATCGACGATCCATACGTAAATATTATCTAAAGCATTTAAAACTTCTAGAAATTAAATTTTATAATTTTTCAATATTATTTACCTTACGATCAAAAGCTCACAAAATTGACAATTTTTAACGGCCGGTATGGAATACTTGCTAGTTTAACGGTGTAAAAGAATTGGAATAGGTTGAATTCTTGATAGAAAATTCTATACAGTACCTAGATAAAGATCAATAACTCTGATTTTAAATTGAAGGATCCAATCATCCATTTTTAGAACATCGTTCGATTTTGACTGTTTATTTTATGCCCATTTGATGGACTTTATTATGATTTCGAAAAATTACGAAATTTATTTTTTAGAAGTTTCAAATACTCTAGATCATATTTAATGTAGTGGATCGTCGATTCGGAAGCTCCATCATCGAAAACAACTTATGAGTACGAATGGCCCAATACTCATAAGAGTATGTAGCCCTACTCTCTCTCTCTCTCTCTCTCTTTCTCTCTCTCTCTCTCTCTCTCTATATATATATATATATATATATATATATATAGTTGAGCTGGAATACTATTAATAGTATTTGAACCTTTTTGTTATCGATTTTTTAACCGTTAGATCTACACTTTAACAACTCCACCTTTTAGATGATACTATTCAACTAACCACCCACTCACCCTTAGGGGGACCGCTACTAAATTCTTGGGGATCACTATCATTCTAACCCTATAATTTTTTATTCAATGATTAAAAATTTGATGGCAAAAAAGACAAATATTATAATTGTTTTCCAGCTCAATTCTAATTATATTATAGTACATACTTTTATTATTTGATTTTTAGCCCTATCTAAATATAAAGTTCAACTCAATTATAAAAGGTCATTTATAGTAAAGTTTCAATTATTAAACTTTGAACAAATAGGTAAGATTTTATAAATTTATTTTCTACATGTATATATATTTTTTAATCTTTTTAACTTGTTGTTCGTGAGCTAGCTCGTGTCCGGGTTGTTTATTAACGAGCTAGTTTTTTGGCTCGATACTTTAAGGAGTCGGCTCGTGTTCGACTCGCTTATAAAAACAAGCCGAACACGAGCGGGCCCAGCTCGCTCGTGTTCGGCTCGTTGACACCCCTATCTGTATTATACTGTACCAATAATTAAATAAAAAGTGGTGTATGAAACATGGATACACCCGGTGCTCTAGCAATACTTTTCTCCCTAGTAAAAGAACATAGGGCAAATTGCACCACTAGTCCCCAACCTTTAACCGGAGTTTTACTTTGATTCCCAAACTTTTATGTGTAATTTCTCGGTTCCTAAGCTTATTAAAAAAGTTCTACTTTAGTTTCTAAGGCTCTATTTGGATGCATGAATATCATATTTTGGATATCCTCTTAATTTATTCAGGTCGTGTTTGAATATAGGAAAAAGTTAAATATGATTTTAAATAAGAAGTTTAATTTTTTGCTTCTTAAAAATTCATGATTTGAAAGAATAACATACTTCATCTATAAAATAATTTATTTTACTCTAAAAAGTAGTTTGAAGTCCGAATATGATATTTTATTCTACACATTTAATAACTCTTTTTAAGTCTTTATACGGAATAAGTTATTCTTGAATAACTTATTTCAACGTTAAAATAGTGTCGGATCGTTGACGCCAATTATTAATCCTAAAATCTCGAGCTGTTAAAAGATACAATCAGTTCATTTACAATGTACAGACGCTCACAGGTCTCGATTGTGATTCGGCTTGTGATTCGGCCTAACCAACCTCATGCCACTTCGAGCATGACTCGGCTCAATCTGACCTCCCGTTATTTCGAACATAACTTGACTCAATCTAACTTTCCGCTGCAAGATAGGATGCTGACTCTTTAAAATAAAGAACAAGCCCTAAATATACTATTAATGGATAAATCATTTTTACAACTAGTGTATATGCAACTAGTGTATACACCATGCATTTGTTGACTATTTTCTGCAAGCAATAATTTTTAATTTAATATAAGGACTAAAATAAAAATTTTTAAGAAATTCAGAAACTACGATCTCGAGTTTCTTAGAGGTTAAGGACCAAATTAAAATTTGAATTAAAGTTTAGAAAAAGAGTCGAATACGGTGAGATATTTGACGAAATTATATTCAAGTCCATTGTTTTGAATACAAAATCGATCGGCTACGGATATGTGTCAGATCCTAAATTTTTATTACCATATTCGTTAAAAGCATATTCGAATACGATCGGATATTTCTTCAAATTAGAATATATATGAATCGAATTTGTATTCAAGTATTATTTAGATAATAATATATAATAATATGCACATATGAATATAAAATAGAATTAGCAATAATGCAACAAAAAGTTTACATTTGTGTTAGAATTTTTATTTATCTATATTAAATAAATTTAGTAGACATAAATACGAAACTCATAATAAAATAAGTAAAAAAATTACAATAAACCATTTTATTCCCCTCACAATATATATTAAATTATTAACCGCCCCTTTATCTCCCTAACAAAAGCAATGAAACCTAAATTTATATTTCAAATCCAAATTTATAATTAAAATTCAATATAAATTAAATTTTAAGAATCTATTGGTATAAAAATAAAACAGATGCATTTATAAACAACAGCCGTTCGATTTGAATCTACGGTAGATCAAAGGTTGTTTACTCATAGATTAAAATAATACTATTTTGATTAAATGGATAAAAAAAGAGATAAACATGAATAAAATTGAAAAGAGAAATAACAAACAACTCATCTTTTTTTTTTAAATAGTATAGATTCCACTATGATATATTTCGATATATCTGATTCAAAGTCAAATTATTTTTACACAAGCAAATTAAATTCAAATTTTATGATACTATTTACAGAATAATATCAAATCAAATTAAATTATATAACCGAATTATTTTATTTCGAAATCAACATCAAATTTAAATTATTTTACACTTAAACTAATGAACATGATTTATAAAAAATCTAGCCTTTAGGCAATATATGCTATAGTTTTATCTAATTAAGATATGTGTTATCAAAGAATGAAAACAAATTGTTAGGAGACACCATAAAGTAGATTTGAATTATTATTATTATTATTATTATTATTATTAAAGAATTTGCAACTCTACATAAGTTTTCTAAGTTTTGGCTAAAAATCGGAACATGTAAAATACAAATATAAAGATAATAATTTGATTAATTAAAAGTGGCGTTTGGTCCTCCGTAAATTAAATACCCAGAAAATAATTTTTTGCTAAAAAAGTATTTTTCGACTATTTCTAGAAAATTTCTTTTGAAAAGTTTATGAAAAAGTAATTTTTTATCCAAAAAAATAAAAACTGTGGACGAAGGTGTTTTCCATTAAAAAAAAAAAAAAAACTTTTTTCCGAGGAAATTGTTTTCCACACTTTAATTTTTTTTGAGGAATCCAACATTTATAATAAAAAAATATAGCTAAAAAACAAAACATCTAAAATACAAACTTAAACATAATTTGATTAATCTTAGCCTAAACCCTAGAATATATTTAGAACACTACATAAACTCAGTTTGATTATTATTTTTCATTCTGAAATAAATTTGCAACTACACATAGAAAGTCAAAATCAAAACATGTCAAATACAAATAGATATGAAAGTCGAAAAAAAAAAAAAAAAACTTTACCCCGTGTGGCTTAAAAATTCATTATAATTAAGCCTCTACTATTAAACGGAATAGAAAAACCTCTATATCTGATGATATATATATATTATATTAAATAATATATATATATTATATATATATATATATATATATAATATATATATATGTGTTGTTTTGTTTAACAGTATAAATATAAATCCGTACGTTACGTTAAAAAATACAAAAATAAAAATCACGCAGCGCTACGCTAAAGTGCGCTGTTTAAACTATAGAAAACAAACTAAAATGTATACAAAAAAAAAAAAAAAAAAAAAAGATAAAATCTTAAGACCTAATGAAAAGGAAGATCAGCCAACCAGATGGACATGTCTACCGAGCCTTCTAGCCACGGACGATCGCCAATCCAACGGTGCAGATCCAGCCGCCCTACGACGGTCGTCTCCGCCGTCCTGGCCAGGCACTTGCCGACGTTCCTGAGGGTGCCCCGGCCGACGAGAAGCTGGCGGGACGAGGTCCCGACGTCGGCCACGACGTTGTGGCGGACGACCTCGACCTCCAGACTGGCGTGCCTCAGCGCGCGGTCGACCGGCAGCACGAACAGCGGGCGCCATGCCCTGGTCTGCGCGGCCGTCGTCGGCATGCGGGCGCAGGGAATTCTCGCCGAGCCGACCGGGCCGAGCCACACGTGTATTAAGCAGTCTGGCCCCCACGACGGGCCGCCGTAGCCCTGCATCCGCGGATTTCTGCACTCCACCATTAGGCACGGCTGTCGCACTTCGTCCGGCCGCTCCATCGATCTCTCACAAAACCATGCAGAATAATAATGTAAAAAAATATATATATAACTCCCGTACTCTCTCTCTCTATATATATAATAAATTAGGCTATTATTATACTATTAATAATACGATGCGATTCGAACTATTAGATTTAGATTTTCGGCCCTTGGATAATGATCTCAAAAGATTGAGTGGGTGATTGGTTGAATATTATTATCTAACGGTTAAAAATGACTAAAGATTAGATTTAATGGTGATAAACTCGAAACCACGAAGTCTTTGGTGCTATCGATAATATAATAACCGGACTCATATATATATATAATATATAGATTTATGGTACTATATTATCGATAGTATCAAACATTTGTTACTATCGAGTTTTTTCAGCCGTTGGATAAAAGATAGGGATGTCAATGGGTATGGATATCCGAAATATTATCCGAATTCGAACGGGGCGGTTTACCCGAGCTAAACGGATATGGATTCGGTTATGGATATAGAAAATAAAAACCCGACGGATATGGATACGGGTATAGATTTTGTATTTACCTGATCCGAATCCAAACCCGACCCGAACCCGAATAAATTATATATATATATATATATATATATATAAGCGTATAGGAATTCCGACAATGACAGACGGAATCCAAAAAGAAATAAAATAATATTACCTACGAATGGTTATGATTAATATGTTAAAAATATCTCAAATAAAAATAAACGGTTATAATTAATCTCTAAAAAAAATAATATTCCCTACGAATGGTTATGATTAATTTTTTAAAAATATCTCAAATCAATAAGAACGGTTATGATCAATCTATTAAATCTCTACTATATAAAAATCTATTCTCTACAAATGCTTATGATCAATTTGTTAAAAAAAAAATCTCAAATAAGAACAATCAATTTATTAAAAAATAGTCCTATCTATCTATAAATTCAATCCTACGAACGATTATAATCAATTTGTTAAAAAAAACCTCAAATAAAAACAAACTGCTATGATCAATTTGTAAAAAAAAAAAGCATTCCTATTTATCTATTTTACATTAAAATTTGAGTTTAAATTATGAATTAAATTTAATTTTTGATATCAAATTTAAATTAACAATTAATTTTTTTATTACAGTGGATCAATCTTAAATTTTAAAATTTGAAAATAAATATAAATTAAATTTTGATGCTTTTAGTTTAAAACACATATTTAAATTTAATTCATCAAAAATCAAAAAGTATATAAAAATGTTCGATGTATATAAAAAAAGAACACATAATAGAAATATTTCTAATAAAATATAATATATTATTTATATAATGTAGTTTTATTATAAAATTTGGATTTATATAATGTACACATTTATATTGGTTTGAAATATATTATAATAATTAATTGTTACGTGCATTTGCAAGTACATTCAACTAGTATATATATATATAATATATATATATATATAATATATATATATTATATATTATATTATATATATATATATATAAAATATTTAATAATTTTTAGCTTTTAGATTTTTATTTAACGGTATGGATTTTTGAAACCCGCCAGGTTCTGGTCCGGATACGGATTTTAATTTGGTTTTCGGGTTCGGGTCCGGGTTGACCAAATTCTCTGTAGTATCCTGATATAATTAATAACTTAACTTTTAATGTAAACAGTTTGAGTCCCCAAATTTTTACATGTGTATTGCAATTTCTAATGGATAAAATAAGTAGATTCTCTTAACAAAATAACAAAATAACTTTTAATGCAAACAGTTTGAGTCCCCAAATTATGCTACTATACTATCGATAGTACCAAGTCCTTGGTACTATTGAGTTTTCTACCGTTAGATCTATCCTTTGATTATTTCCACCGTTAGATTATACTATTAAACCAACCACCCACTCAACCCTAGGGAACTACTATCAATTTAATCAGGACCACTATCATCCTAACGGCACATCTAGTCATCTAACGACCGAAAACTCAATAGTACCAAGGGCTTGGTACTATTGATAGTATAGTAGCATAATTCTGTCTATCCTTGCAAAAGTCTTAATGTTTGCAAAAATATTTTTGCCGTTACAATCAGTTAGAAAATTTTAGTTAACCATAGGTTAAATATTTAATCCTGATTAATTTATAAGATAACTTTACATTTTTACTCATCTTATATTATACTGTTGTGGTTTTTGTAGGGACATATTTGTGATGGCAAAATTGACATTTCACTTATTTGGACAAATTTAAAAATATTAGAACCTTCGCAGGAACAATATATAAAAGTTTAACTTTTTAGGAATACAAATGCAATTCACTATATTTGCAAAGACTTGTGCGCATTTAATCCTATATATATATATATATATATATATATATATATAACAAAACTACTATACTTCCAATAATACAAAATTATTGGTTCTATTAGGTTTTTACCCCTTAGATGGTTCCAAATTATATAGTTTTGCATATTTTCACTTTACCGCCCTATGATTTAAAGCGTTTCACTTTGCTAACTATAGTTTTTTTTTTTTTCCCCTTTTAACCTTAAGAATTTAACATCAAATAAAGCTGTAAGTGCTAAAATTTATAAGTATAGAGTAGTAAAGTGATACACTTTATGGCTCGTGGGAACTAAATTGTAATATTTTACTTACCTCTATTTTTTGATTTGCTTATAAATTATTCAGTCCCATATATATTATGCGAAATTTATCATTAGAGAGGTTATTTATTTATCTCAAAATATAACCAGAAAAGAGATGGTGATCATATTTTCATATTAGATTTATCAATAGAAAAAAAAAAAGAAAGTAGAATGTATGAAGATTCTCTGTACTATCCTGATATAATTAATAACTTATCCTTAACTTTTAATTTAAACAGTTTGAGTCCCCAAATTTTTACATATGTATTGCACTGTCTAATGGATAAGATAAGTAGATTCTCTTAACAAAATAACTATTTTATACTTAATTAATTTTTGACTTACTTTTTTAATCAATGAGTGACAAAAAAAAACACAAAAAAGTTATTTACAGCAAGAATCAAAATTTTTCCTTATTAGAAACAAAAGTGTTACATACGTTAAAAAAATCCAGTAAAAATCGTACAAATCAATATGATACCCCTACAAAATAGAGGCACGGATGATTCAGAGAACCTATTCAATACTCTAATTCCCCAGAAAATGAAAAGAAATTAAAAAAAAAAAGAAAAAAAGAAAGATAGCCCAGTTTAAATAATATAAAATGCTATGATTCATTCACCTTTCCTTACTGTTCTTGCACATACATTTTCACTGAACTTTTTAAAGCTTCAACAACATTAGATACAACACAATCTTTAAAAACAGTTAGTTGATCAGATTAATAGGCCTCAAACAAAAATCTGACACCAAAAATCTGATGGTGGAAACTTCTATACAGTAGTAAACTAGTCATTTTACGCCAAAATGGTGTCCGAGGTTTCAGTTCTTTCCCAATCAGCGATCTTCTCGACGAACTCGGTTTGGATCCGACACCATGTCCATCATCATCTTCTCAGGGGAATCCTCCCAGCTAGCAAAAGTTTTCAGATCAACCTGCCGCAAAAAATTCGAAGCATGCAATTTAACGTAGTATTGTGAAACAACCGTTGTACTCTATTGTGAAACAACCGTTGTACTCTATTGTGAAACAACCGTTGTACTCTAAAAGCTTAAGCTGTTAGAGAACGGTGTTTAAACATTTTTATATTTAACACTCCCCCTCACGTCTGGGCTCGAGACTTTTTAATCAGCCCATGACGTGGGCTTGAAATAAATGGGAGGAAATTAATATGCTAGGAGCCTGGCGTGACTCGAGCTTAGGACCTCCTGCTCTGATACCATATGAAACAACCGTTGTACTCTAAAAGCTTAAACTGTTAGAGAACGGTGTTTAAACATTTTTATATTTAACAAGTATCACGTGCGAATTGGCAAATATTCAAGGTTGTTTTGGCCTAGTTGGAAGCTTCTGCAATAGTGTTTAGGGATGCAAATGGATCCGGGTTGGTGGAGCTCCAGCCCGAACCGGCCCGACCCGCCAAAGATCCGCCATGTTTGCATCCCTAATAGTTTTGTTCGAAGGATATTCACTAAAATATCTGCAAATTTGTATGCGAAAGAAGCAGAAGCACCAGCTAAGAGGCTCTGCCTTTTGAAGCTACAAGCTCATTTTAGCGTCGCAGCACAGCTTCTATGTTTGTCGGCCAAACATCTAGTTTCTAGAAGGCTAGAAGCTTTCCATTCAGCCAAGGCCAAAGAGGCACTATAAATCAAAATCAAACTTCAAAATCTGAACCTTTCTTCGCTGCTCCGAGAAGAGCACTTCTCTCTTCTTATACGCATCCTGCTTCTCTTTCGCTCTTTCTCCGCCAAAACCCCATACTTCAACCTCTGCTATTGAAGCTTCAACAGGCAAGAAACCCTACATTGCAGATTCGACATGCATTTGATAAACGCCGTATTGTCATGAACCTCATTCAATTTTGTTTGCACCGTATACTTAAACTTCATGAAGGAGATTTATGCATGACATGCATTTATACATCAGAAGTTTGCACATTGCAAATAAGCATAGGCAGCATAAATACCAACAACATTTATTCGATGGCGTGAATAATTTCAATTTCCACTTGTTTTACTATATAAAACAACCGTTGTTCTTCAATACCTTAAGCTGCCAGAAAACGATGTTTTTAATATGTATATTTAACACTATCCCTCACGTCTGGACTTAAAGGCTTTGTGATAAGTCTAAGAGGTTGGCATGAATTAAATGGGAGGAAATTAAATAACGCTAGAAGCCTAACGAAACTCGAACTCAAAATCTCCTGCTCTTATACTATATTAAAGAATAAGAAACAACCATTGTTCTCTAATAGTTTAAGCTATAAGAAAACAGTGCTTTTAGTATTTATATTCAACACCACTCAAATACCTTCTTTAACAACGGGTATATGCAAGTTGATAAGTCAGGAGCAACGAGCATATGAACTCCCATAAAGGCCAATTGTTTAGAGAAGAGAAGGAGAACCAAAAAATTATTTTTGTAAGAACTCCACAGATGTGAGTCTGACCTGATTGGGAATAAGAGAGCCGTGCTGGTAGGTTTTGTCAACTGCATGGTGGCGAATCGTAACTCTAGCAAAGTCTTCATCTACGAAAATCCTCTCGTTCCCTATCGTCCCACCGAATCCCAAGCCAAAGGGCTTTGGATTTGGTTCATATACTCTTACAGTCGGATGCAGGTGACAATACATGAAGTTCTGCTCCTTTCCTGCTTCAAAATAATATCTTCATTAACTTAACTTTGTGGTATTAAGAGAAAAGGTTAAAATCATCCTGCTGTTTACATACCAGACGGAGAGAGTACATGGAAAATGGGGTGGATGGCATAAAGATATCCAGAGCTCCCGAAAAATGTGTCCCTGTTTTCGAATCCCTGCTCAGTTAGCACACCAATCACCCATCTTCGACCGCTAGTGCCACCCTCATCGGCATCTGCTGAATTTGCAGACAGCAAAATCAGTAAGGGTCCGTTGTATCCTTCGACACAGGACCAGAACCTGCTCAATCCCTTTCCGTGAACTGATGACCTGCAAATATATATGGTAAAGGATAATGAGAAACTAGTTTCCACAGCAGTGATCATCTCACTTGGCAAGTCTACAGAATAAGAGCACGCCTCTCTTCACGAGACAAAATTGATGCATAAACAGTTAAAACAGCATATGAAGCCACTTCATGATGATCTCTTCTTGTGCGATGATGATATAATCTCAATCATAACGGCAATCCTGGGAACTTAACCACGTAGAAATTTATTAGGTGCTATGTCTTGCTTGTTTGCATTCATAATACAGACAAAAAGAAAAAAAGGAAAAAGCTCAGCTTTTAGAAAGTGCAACTAAGAAACATGTGAAAATATTAGAAATACACTTCTAAACTAAAGTGATCTACCCTATCAAACAAATAATTACTGTCTCATTAATACAATGATTTTATTGCGATTTAATTTAAGTCTAACAAAGTATTATGGAACTAGTACACAGGCATTTTACTGTTGCTAAATGTAGAGTTAACAGATGATAATCCAACATCACTATCATACAATCTCCAATAACGATCTACAAAACATATTATCGTCATACTCCCTATATTACCAAGCAATTAGTCTTCAAAATCACCTGACAAGAATAATTTGAACTCTAGATGGTATCTTTGAATCATATTGAGAGCAATTCATATTTTCCAGCTACTTAAATTACCTAGGTTGTATATTGTGACATATGCAGCGCACTGTTGGGAGGCACTAAATGACAAAAAGAAAGGGCCGAGTCATCACCGTTATCAAGATGTTCTTGCAGGCTTGTAAGTAGAAAAGAAACTAGGAAAGACATAAAACTAGGAATAAAATGAGTTTCTATAGAACGATCAAAGTAACCAGAAAATATGTAAATGAAGTTATAGCCTACCTATAAAGAAGGTTCTCCAGGCCCATCCCGAAGAAGGATGCGCCTAAAAATTCTTCACTCAAGTTACTTCTAAGGGTGAGGGAGATTGCCCATGCCCTCGCTCTTGTTAGAAGATAAGCATCATGAACATCAGTTGAGGAATTACTTACGGTTGCTATGTCATCAGAATTTTCCTGCATGAAACAACAACTATCCAGTCAGAATTTTAAGAAGTTGCTTTAATGACCCATATACATGTAAATCACAAGAAATATTCTGGATTATGTCAGAGTTGAACAATTAAACACGAAAACAACCTCTAATGATGGCAAGCGATCTGTCCAAAAGACCAGGAAGCACAAATGATGTTTGGAAATGTATGCATGGGGAGTTACATCTAAGTATGAGATTTAGACTGCGGAGAGGTCCCTTGATACTCTCTCTCTCTCTCCTTTTCCTTTTTTTGTTGTTGTTGTTGTTGGGGGGGGGTGAGGGGTGGGGTGTTGGTATGTGGCGGAGTATTTTAAGTGGAAGCGATATAAATTCGGTGCTCATACATTCTTCTTATTGCGAGCATGGCCTTGTTGACTTTCTTCAAAAACTTCTCTACAAATATTCAATCTAACTTACATTGATCCTTTCTGAAATCCAAGAGACAGAGAGAGCATGTACAACACCCTATCTAAGGAAAATAGGTGAGGCAATAACTATCAATGCCTACGTAAGGTACATGAAATTTCTACGAAGTATCAATCTTTTTTTAACAAATTAAAATAAATATGGTCAAATTAAAGAGATTCATCGTGCAAAGAAAATGCAGGATGCTGTGCATTTTAACAAGTTAGTCCTACATTATCTTGCTTGGTTGTGTTATTAAACAATTAATGAAACGATTACCATCTGTTAGCCTAGTTAGGGTTTATTTGTATTTTCTTTATGTATTATTGGTTTAGTGAGTCACATGACTGTCACATGACTATATTTGTACATTGTTTATAAATACTAATGAAAACTCTAGTGGTCAAGTATTGCTCATTCTGTCATCACAGGTCAACACGATCAGTGTCGTACCATGCCAATAGAGTATAGGCAGGATACTATAATCCTCGTGAAAGAAAATTATATAACGAAAAACCACTTATGAACCCTTATCATGCCGAGCATGTGTGTTGTGTGCCAAAAAGCACCCAATGTGTCCAACTCATGTTAAGGGCATCCGACAAGTGATGCGACCCACAATGTACCAAGACATAATGTGCACAGATAAAATGTGCAAATGGCGGCATATCAAGGCACAGGAATCTTTGTCCTCATCAAGGCATTTTCTTCTTCTTTTTTTTTCCTTGTATGATTGAGGTACTATCTACCAGATTTGAAATCTAAAGTGTAAAGGCCAAGCAACAAATGGAAGTAAATTATATGAGAAACCACCAACATCTTTTCAACATCTTTTTAGCAATGACCACAGCAAGATATTGGATTTATTTTCAATGATACGTCTTCTTACTGAACAAAAAAAAAAACCGAAAACACTTTGGAGCTCCCCCCAATGCTAGAAAATAGCTGTGGGAACTACAACCAAAGAAGCATACTGCCAATGCTTATCTAGGGGCAGTTCCCACCACTACTTTCTAGCATCGGAGGAGGGAAACTACATAGCACTTTCGGGTTTTTGAATGCTCTAAAGCATCAAAGTGGGCGTGTTTAGCCACCACATTCCCAAACTAGGACTCGGTGGTTCAATTTCCACATTATTTATCCCTTAAAAGTAGGCACATGAAATGGTAAAGAATGAATCCACAAACCTCGGAAGAAGCAGCACAAGCTCGAACTTTTTGATGCACATAGTGTGAAAGGCTGCTCGCCAGACCGGAAGCAGTTGTCAAGACCCATGTCTGAAGCTTCTGCACAGGAATAGCCTTCTCTAGACCCAAGAAATCGCAATTCCAAATACCCGCATCATCCCCTATCACATTACATGAAACTAACGCTGACAGTATCATATGGGTCACATCCAGCAGGACCAAAACATCCTTCTCCCCCTTGGATTGCTTCGTGATCCTCAAACAGTGCATCATAATCCAACACATCCACAGAAACATGAGTAGATCGCTCGACCCAAAAGATCCACTGACCTTTCCACAATCATCATCATCATCAGAGTCAAACTCCAAACTGCATGTAAGACCCGCTTCCCTAGAGGCTGTAGAGTAGAGCTTGTATAGCATATTAATGGACTGCGACAGGGGCTTTCTCGCACAGCAGCGATTATAGCCTCTCAAGAAACCAACCCAACTGAATCCGCCGTCGCCGGGAGCAAAGAAGAGGGAGACTATGGAAGGACCGAGGTGGCGAATTAGTTCCGGAAACTGGTCGGGTACTGCAAGTGATTCCGAAGAAAACGATGTGGTGTTTGTAGAGAACACTTCCTGAGAAGAACATACGAGTCAGACTAGGCTACACTGGCTACGCTGAGAGGATCTGGACCGAAATTCTTCCTTCTCAAAATCAAAACTCAATTGCTTGATTTGACAATAACTACGACTAGAAATGGTTAGGAGCACTTGAAGATACTATAAACCGAATATCATGGTCTATTAATACATTATATCAATGCATCAAGTCTGTAAGATTTGATCATTTCAATGGTTGAGTAAAATGTCTTGTCGGCCTAACAATTAAGACTCCATTTGGCATCAAATCTAAATGAAATTCTATGGAATTTAAATGATAAAAATTAAGTTGAAAATTCATTTAGAAACGAAATTTGTTTGTTTGACATAAATTAGACTTCAATAAATTCTATTTCGCTTTTCCACCGGTAAAAGATGAGATTTTATTTCAATATGTTTGTTTTCATAATATATCCGTCCTTATTTCATAATAAGAGATGTCATTTGAGCGTCATTGATAAAGTAATACTTAAGCAAACGAATTCTCACCGAATTTGATCAAATTCATCTTTATAGAGAGAAAATCTAATCAAATCATTCCGAACGAACTGAAATTTCCATTAATTCATGCTTCAAGAAATGGAATAATTCCAATTCTGGAAAATTCTAGAGCCACCCAGTAAGTAGAAAATCTTAGAAGAAAACTTTGATTGTCTTGATCGCGAACAAAGACTCTGATCTTCAATTAAGAAATGCCACTCATTCAATTTATGCATAGGTAGAATTCATTAAAAATTTATAACTTCTGGCTTTGGTAATTTCAAATACTCCACAGTCTGTTTCGGCAGCAGATCTGAATGTAATTCACTAGAAATTACAAGAATTCAGTTGAATTCGTTTAGAAATGAGATCTTCTGTTCAGAATAAATTTAAGGACAATTCGTTTCTTGTTTGTTTTCGTCGCTCGGAAAATAACATTTCATGTAATAAACTCGGTCAGATACGCCTCAGATAATAATAACTATGCTTAAGCATTTTGGTTGGGTGGTTTGATACATTTCATTTCAATGTTGAGAAATAAAAAATGACTTTGATCTTGAATTCAATTTACAGCATTAATTAATTTGTAGGTTCTTGGAGTTTTGGGGGTTTTGAGATTATTTATTGAGTAGTACCTGAAGGGAAGGGATGGGGATGGTGGAGTTAGGGTTGGAGAGTTTGGAGAAGGCTGCCCGGAGAGTGGGGAGGGATCCGGTGGAGGCAGCCAGCGATTCCTCCTGCTGCTGGTGGTCCTGGGATTGGGAGGAAGACTGCTGCTGGGTGGAAGATGAAGCACCCATCTCTCCTTCTTCTTCTTTTTCTTCTGCTTCTTCTTCTTTTGCTTGTTGTGTTGATGATGTGTATATAATAATTAAATGCAATATAGAGGAGTTTATTTATTAGGAGGAAGAGAAATTGTCTTTTGAAGGTTCCAAGGGGCGAAAGAAAAACTTTGATCGCAGAAAAAGGAGGTCGGTGAGAGGGAGCAGGAGATTGACACGCCTGTCCTACTGAAGTTACAATCCTTTTTCTTGTTTGTTATTGTTGGGGCTTTGTTTTGCATTTAACCTCCTCGAAAATGGTTTACGAATAAATAATCTTAACATATAGATGGTATTTTAAGTTAAATATAATAATTTAATTACCATATTTAAACCGTGTTTTGTTTTGTTTTTTTTTTTTTTTTTTTTTTTGTATTTGGCCTCCTAAAAAAAAATATTTTAAAATAGTCTCAGCAAATTTATATTTGTAAAAATAGTCCTAGCCCTGCCACGTAGACGCCACGTCAGTGCCATGTTAGCAGGGTTGGACCAGTTTGTTAAGTTAAACACGGTGAATGATTCACCGTGTCTAAATGGAAAATATAAGTATAGAATACGGTAAATTATTCACCGTGTTTGAATATGACGAATGATTTACCGTGTTCAACTTAACACCCCTCCAACTTGCGTGGCGCTGATGTGACGCCTGCATGGCGAGGATAAGGTCAAATTTGTAATTATAAATTTGATGGGACTATTTGTAAAAAAAATTTTGAGGGAGCCAAATGCTAAAAAAGCCCTATTTAAAAATGGTTATTGGATCACCGTATTACTTTTTGTATTTTTTATCCTCCCTAAGTAGTTAATAAAGAGAGACTATAGTGTGAATATAAAAACGACGATTCAATTACTGTGTTGAATTTAAAAATGCCAATGTGGCACTCCATGGCAAGAAGAGGGACATGTATATAAATATAAATTTGCTATAACCATTTGTAAAAAAAAAAAAAATTGAGAGGGCCAAATGCGAAAAAGCCCTTGTAGTTATTTTTTATTCCACGAATTAAGCTCCTATGCATTTAAAAGCATAGATATTGATGAAATAGTATGATTTAAATGATAAGATTGAATTGAGCTCCTATGCTTTTAAAAGTATAGATATTGGTGAAATGGTATGATTTAAATGGTGAAATTGGTTAAACGGATAGATCTAATAGTGAAAAATTTGCAAGCACAAAAAACTTAGTGCTTTTAAAAGCACTAATGTTGGACTCCTATCTCTACATCCTTAAAAAGTGAACATAAATTTTAGATGCTTTTGCTTATTTATCTTTTATTACTGTACAAAATTTTGTAATTTATTCTGAAATTATCAAAAAGTTCCTTTCTGAAATCCAATCCCATACTTGCATTTGATTCGAGTACAAGTAAAAACTGCTCATTTAGGGATAAGTACAAGTTCACGTAAACGCAGGAACTAGACCAATTTTACGTTTGGATGAAAATTAAATTATTTCTTGGAATAAGGTAAATAATATTTGAATGGTTAAATTGCAATAAAAAGACTAAAAGTTATAATTTTAAATTAAAAATATTTTATCTAATTAATTAATATCTTAATTAAAAATAATTTAATAAATTAATAAATTTATTAGCTATAAATATTGTATAAGATAATAAAAATATATTAATTAATTAATTATAAAAAATAATTTAACTTTTTAATTAGTTAGTAAATTATTTTAATTAGATAATTAATAAAGAAATTAACTAGATTAGTAAAAATATTAATCGTTGATCAATATAAATATTAGATTGTAGATATACACATTAAATTACTAATTTTTAATTAGCTAATTAATTATAAATAGTAAATTAATTAATTATGTGATTATTTAAGGAATAGATAATTATACAAATACATTAATTTGATTAATTAATAATTTAATAGCATAATTAAATTTAAATTTAAATTTTAAATTAATACATAAACCAAACAGTGAAGAAAAGAGGGATATTTGAATGCATTTTTTTTAAATTAACAAAGGTATGTTTTGGTCTTTCATGGGTAAATAAGATATTTTTTTAGTTTTGAATGGTATATTTAGATATTATTCCTAAATTTTTTTATATTTTATTCCTTGAAGAATAGGGTAATACAAATTGATTCAGATTGATGGAGCTCCCATTCTGCTTCGTCTCAAATTGAGCATGAAATAGGGGCAAAAAAAAATATTATCCTGAATCGGCTCCCGATTCTTTAAGACGGTGTTTGGTTCGGAATCAGGTGGAACAACAATTGTGACAACTCAATAATCCCACATCAAATAATGTGGGAGAGTGTGATAGATTTATAATTAACGGATACCCTAATAATATGTAACGACCCAGCCCACTAGCAATAATAACTCGTTGGGCCCAGTCAACAGCCCAAAATGCTTAAGCCCAGTTATTATTACTAGTGTTTAAGTCTCTTATAAACCCAATGACAATCCCTTTTCCATCCGATGTGGGACTATTGAGGTGTCACAGACTCCCCCCGTTAAGGGACTGACGTCCTCGTCAGTCCAATCACACACAGCCCAAGATCACCAGGCTATGTGAGACTCGTCTCGCTAGCCCGTCATCCAGACCCTGGCTCAGCCGAGACTCGCCACACATGTCCAGCTGGTGAACCGGCTCTGATACCAAATGTAACGACCCAGAGTTCCATAGCATAATAACTCGTTGGGCCCAGTCAACAGCCCAAAATGCTTAAGCCCAGTTACTATTACTAGTGTCTAAGTCTCTTATTAAACCCAATGACAACCCCATTCCATCCGATGTGGGATTATTGGGTGTCACAGACTCCCCCATTAAGGCCCTGACGTCCTCGTCAGTCCAATCACACACACAGCCCAAGAACACCAAGCAATGTGAGACTCGTCTCGCTAGCCGTCATCCAGACCCTGGCTCAGCCGAGACTCGCCACACATGTCCAGCTGGTGAACCGGCTCTGATACCAAATGTAAATCTGTCACGCCCCGGGGCCGATTGTTAAAAGCCTTTTAAAACAGAGTTGCGGAAAGCGTACCATTTTTTTTTTTTTTTCAACCTGGCACACGTGACGTACAGACCCGCCACAAATACAAGGTTCCTCTGTCCACACGGACAGAGTCTCCTTGTATTTGCACGGCGTCCAACGATACAACAGGATTCAAACCACAAACCTACATTTACCAATCAACAACCAAGGCATGATATGCATTTCCATACAGCTAACAATCCTTAGAATGATGCATGCCTCTAAGCATCCTTGGCGCTGGATGATGTAAACAATACAACGAACATCCTATTTAAAAGTGCTCCCCACACGGAAGCTTTTGTTTTTAAACTCTAATTCATTCATTCATAAAAACCATTCGAAAACCTTTTTAAAACTGTTTCCCACACGGAAACTCTATTTTGAAAACCGACTACCTCGAGGGGTAGAAAACCACGATGCATAACTACAAGAAAACCAAATCTCCACAGAACCAAAACCACAGATCGAAAACTCCAATCTCATGTATAAAAGAAACCAACACTACAGTTCACATACATTCAAGCATACATAAGATCAGCTAACTGAACCATTATTAAGAAAACTACTAAGTGCGGGAAAGAAATAACCAGGGTGACGGTTGCTACTGTTGTCTAACTAGATCGTCCTCTCGTCGAGCCCAAAATCCAACTCCTCGTCTCTGTCACCTGGAGGGGGAAAGGGGGTGAGAAACCGCAACCATGGTTTTCTCAATGGGTACGACAGAGCCACGAAGGCAAGTCGTAATCACCGGAAACCAAAGGAGATAGATAAACAAATATATATCTGTAAGCTGATATGAAATAGAACTACAGTAGCTACAACAGATAAATAGGAAGCAATAAATGAACCTGCTACTGTATAGAAAACAATGCAAAGAATGCCTCAATGTACTGAACCAGAAACTGTACCCAATCTGTGCCTGCTGTATCGGTCCGCAGACCTCAAGCGCTACCTGTCACTAACTGCACCGACCTGATCCATCCGCCCCGCAGGACGACCCATCCGGATAAGTACACCTCCGATCGGTGGCCAAACCGATCCGGTGTCATGAATACCCCCAAGTGCCGTGACTAAATCATGCTGGTATGCTCAAACAAAAACAAACCCGGCTAAAGCCGGTGCCTAGGCCGAAGCCAACAACGAGGGCGTACAATGCCAAACTGAAATAGAAGCTAAGGCGTACAACACCGAACCTCGATCAACCAGATCGAAACACACGACAAGAGAGTCGATGTGTTGCCTGGACCTAAGGTCCACAGAGATAGTGAAATACGAATGCAGCCTGCTCTACATGTCTATCCACAACTATACAATGCAATCAAGGGGTACGATAACTAAACGATAACAAGCAATGACATGTAGAGTCTAAATACAGGAATAGAAAAACAGGAGAAGGAAGTGAAACGCTCTCACCGACAACCAGCTCGAAGCACCCACGAAAACTCAATATTTTAAACTAAGTCGTCCACAGTGCGTGTAAAACACACGAATAGCCCTCCACGTGCGATCTCACGCAAAACGGTACATAAAATGTCGCGACTTTCGCGAAAATACCATTTTGCCACTACCGACCTCTCCTCGATCAACGCGCGATCTCTGCAGATCCGTCCGTCAGATTTGCGAACGGATTGCACCAGTACGATCAGCACGACGGAGACAACAAAGCTGCGATTTTGTTTCATCTCGATCGACCACGGATTCACGACAAAATCCAACCTTCCTATCAACAGAAGAAAACACACCTACATACATATAGAATATGTATTTTTGGATTTTCTCGAAATCCGTGCGTCAAACTCAAAATCCGTCAGCGTCATTAGTTCCAGAATAGCTGACCCGGTCGAAACGAGCTATTGGACTGCTATGAACAGAGTCCGGTACGAGCCAGAAGCCAACTTCTCACCGCGGCTTCTCCGGAAAATCGAGTTACTATTCACTTTAAGTGAAACTTGAAAATCGCGTAGAATTTCCGTTTTAACTCGTTTTCGCCCGAAACTTGACGAGTGCTTTTGTAATTAAATTACACAAAAAAACATCGTCAACTGAGAGTTTAGCTGCACTGCAAAAATCTCAGTCCTTACATCAAAATGTGAATCAACTAGGATTCGAACTTGGGTCTCGGGTACCAACCACCAAACCCTTTGCAACTTGCTCTAGGAACGTACGAGCGCGGGATGTTCGAGATTTAGTCTCGTGGTTATCGAGCTAGGAGGCTCGAAGGTTGATCTGTGTTTATTACCCCGTATTTCTTGTGTTGCAGGTTATGGCATGTACTCGTTTTGGTGTTAGAAGTGGGGGCAGTGAGTAGTCTATCTTTGAGCAATGAGGTGTCGATAGACTGCTATTGCTATTGTTATCGCCCCACCTCCAACACAGGACATGAAAGTTTTTGCTGGTCAATCCGCAGGCACAGGGTGTATTCTTTTGAGTTTTGTCAGGTGGTTTTACTGGTGGAGTTACCTAGGCGGATGTTTCGACCTTTGTGGGTTTCTTGTCAGTGTGGTGTGTGTTGAGTCTTGCTTTTGTACAGTTGTCATGTCGGATCTCAGTTCGTGCATTCTAGTGCATTGTACGGTTATTGGTCGGATTGGTTCTTGTGTCTTGTCTCCAACTTGTTGTTGGCGATGGATCAGTGGGTACCTTACCTTTCTTTCGATAATTACGTTGGCTGCAGACAACGTAGTGTTGAAAGTTAGGATAAGATACCCTATCCCTTTTGGGGAATATCTGGATTGGGTCGATATTTCTTTTCTCTTGTATGAGAGGTGTTAGTCTTCTTTGATCATCTAGTGAGCCTGGTGTTTGGCTCTGATGTAGCAGCTTGTATTGTTGTACGAGGTATACGTTTCGATTTTTGGGAATACCTTGGAATGGTTTGGGTTGTTGTTCGGTCACTTGTTGGAGTCTCGTTGAGACGGGCTTCTAGTGTTGCTCAGGACGTCGATCGCTAGGGTCCCTTGGGGACGGCAGCGATAGGGTCTCGTAAAGACAGATGTGGAGCATCACTGGTGGTTTCGATCGCTTGTTGCGAGTGGCAACTCTGTTCACCTAGTGACGGACATGCTTTGGTTGTATGTTTGAGTGTTGAGCAGGCTAAATTGTTGGCTCAACTGGTACTGGCAGCCTTAAACCTTTTTGGTCTAGGCAAATGGTTAGGTCTTGGACCTAGGAGAGTTGGGTGCCATCGATGGGTTCCGATGGTTAAGTTCTGGGTTTGTCGGGTTGTAGTTCGGTTCTCCGATGTGAGTGTTGATTCTCTGGCGTAGGATCACCCCTGCCTGTAAGCAAGTTTCGAGGACGAAACTTCCTTTAAGGGGGGGATGATGTAAGGACTGAGATTTTTGCAGTGTAGCTAAACTCTCAGTTGACGATGTTTTTTTGTGTAATTTAATTACAAAAGCACTCGTCAAGTTTCGGGCGAAAACGAGTTAAAACGGAAATTCTACGCGATTTCCAAGTTTCACTTAAAGTGAATAGTAACTCGATTTTCCGGAGAAGCCGCGGTGAGAAGTTGGCTTCTGGCTCGTACCGGACTCTGTTCATAGCAGTCCAATAGCTCGTTTCGACCGGGTCAGCTATTCTGGAACTAATGACGCTGACGGATTTTGAGTTTGACGCACGGATTTCGAGAAAATCCAAAAATACATATTCTATATGTATTTAGGTGTGTTTTCTTCTGTTGATAGGAAGGTTGGATTTTGTCGTGAATCCGTGGTCGATCGAGATGAAACAAAATCGCAGCTTTGTTGTCTCCGTCGTGCTGATCGCACTGGTACAATCCGTTCGCAAATCTGACGGACGGATTTGCAGAGATCGCGCGTTGATCGAGGAGAGGTCGGTAGTGGCAAAATGGTATTTTCGCGAAAGTCGCGACATTTTATGTACCGTTTTGCGTGAGATCGCACGTGGAGGGCTATTCGTGTATTTTACACGCACTGTGGACGACTTAGTTTAAAATATTGAGTTTTCGTGGGTGCTTCGAGCTGGTTGTCGGTGAGAGCGTTTCACTTCCTTCTCCTGTTTTTCTATTCCTGTATTTAGACTCTACATGTCATTGCTTGTTATCGTTTGGTTATCGTACCCCTTGATTGCATTGTATAGTTGTGGATAGACATGTAGAGCAGGCTGCATTCGTATTTCACTATCTCTGTGGACCTTGGGTCCAGGCAACACATCGACTCTCTTGTCGTGTGTTTCGATCTGGTTGATCGAGGTTCGGTGTTGTACGCCCTAGCTTCTATTTCAGTTTGGCATTGTACGCCCTCGTTGTTGGCTTCGGCCTAGGCACCGGCTTTAGCCGGGTTTGTTTTTGTTTGAGCATACCAGCATGATTTAGTCACGGCACTTGGGGGTATTCATGACACCGGATCGGTTTGGCCACCGATCGGAGGTGTACTTATCCGGATGGGTCGTCCTGCGGGGCGGATGGATCAGGTCGGTGCAGTTAGTGACAGGTAGCGCTTGAGGTCTGCGGACCGATACAGCAGGCACAAATTGGGTACAGTTTCTGGTTCAGTACATTGAGGCATTCTTTGCATTGTTTTCTATACAGTAGCAGGTTCATTTATTGCTTCCTATTTATCTGTTGTAGCTACTGTAGTTCTATTTCATATCAGCTTACAGATATATATTTGTTTATCTATCTCCTTTGGTTTCCGGTGATTACGATTTGCCTTCGTGGCTCTGTCGTACCCACTGAGAAAACCATGGTTGCAGTTTCTCACCCCCTTTCCCCCCCCAGGTGACAGAGACGAGGAGTTAGATTTTGGGCTCGATGAGAGGACGATCTAGTTAGACAACAGTAGCGACCGTCACCCTGGTTATTTCTTTCCCGCACTTAGTAGTTTTCTTAATAATGGTTCAGTTAGCTGATCTTATGTATGCTTGAATGTATGTGAACTGTGATGTTGGTTTCTTTTATACATGAGATTGGAGTTTTCGATCTGTGGTTTTGATTCTGTGGAGATTTGGTTTTCTTGTAGTTATGCATCGTGGTCTTCTACCCCTCGAGGTAGTCGGTTTTCAAAATAGAGTTTCCGTGTGGGAAACAGTTTTAAAAAGGTTTTCGAATGGTTTTTATGAATGAATGAATTAAAGTTTAAAAACAAAAGCTTCCGTGTGGGGAGCACTTTTAAATAGGATGTTCGTTGTATTGTGCATTGCATCATCCAGCGCCTAAGGAGTGCTTAGAGGCATGCATCATTCTAAGGATTGTTAGCTGTATGGAAATGCATATCATGCCTTGATTGTTGATTGGTAAATGTAGGTTGTGGTTGTGATCCTGTTGTATCGTTGGTACGCCGTGCAAATACAAAGGAGACTCTGTCCGTGTGGACAGAGGAACCTTGTATTTGTGGCGGGTCTGTACGTCACGTAGGCCAGGTTGAAAAAAAAAAAAAAATGGTACGCTTTCCGCAACTCTGTTTTCAAAAGGCTTTTAAAATCGGCCCCGGGGCGTGACATAATAATAACTGGACTTGTGGTTTGGGTCGAACGAGTTATTATTATTAACGGGTCGGATCATTATGTTTGGTATCAGAGCCAGATAATCAATCAGAAGTATGTGATAGATCTTACATTGCCGGATGGATTTAGGACTATGTGTGTGATTGGGCCAGGCTGACGAGCACGTCAAGGCCTAAACAAAGGAAGTATGTGACATCTGACGGATATTCTAGTAATAATAACTGGGCTTAAACATTTTAGACAATCTCCTTATACTTCTCCTAATTAATAATAAAATAATACTAATTAATCACTTGATTTTTTACTCTAATAAATATTTAATAACCATTTAAGTAATTAATTTAATATTTATAATTAATCAGCTAATTAAAATTTTAATTATTTGGTGTGTTTATGCAATAACTAATATTTTTATTGATTAACCAATTAATATTTTAACTAATCTAAATAATTAAATAATAAACTAATTAATATATTAATTTACTTTTTTTGAGAGATAGGTAGCATGTTACTCGCTTCATTTATTTCATTTAGAAATAAACTTAGCTAGAAATATGAATCAATTAGGATTCCAACTTGGGACCTCGGATACCAACCACCAAGCTCTTTGCCATTGCACTAGGGACGGTCTTAAATTGACCTATTAATTTACTAATATGATTTATTAATTTATTAATTTTTTCTATTATTTTTGGTTAGTTAATTTATTAATTAACGGTACTCATAGTTAATTAATGTACAAATTAATTTATTAATTAACGTTTATGGTTATCTAATAGTATTCATGGTTAATTAACTAAATAATTTATTAAATTATTTTTAATTACTATGTTGATGTTAATTAATTAGGTTTAGTATTATTATTTTAAAACTATAATTACTCTTATTCCTACTATTCCTATTTAACTATACAAATGTTATTTTTCTTATTCTCAAAAATAATTCAATTTTCATACAAATACAAAATTAATCTAGTTTTACTTATCTCAAAAATTGTATCTATATTATAAATAATCAAAAACGGCTTATTCTTGAATCAAATAATACCTAAGAAAATAGAGCGGGAGCAGGGGGATCCTTTTATTTCTTAATTTGCCCCGATCGGTAAAAGAATTTATCAAAATATCGCTACTGCCCAACCTGCTCCGAATGGAATGATAAGTGGCGACAAAAAGAAAATAAAAACCAACTCAACTAGGGATGTCAATGGGTATGGATACCCGAAATTTTATCCGAATCCGAACCCGAATGAAACGGATATATCCGGTGGATATGGATATGGATTCGGATATGGATATCAAAAATAGAAACCCGACGGATATGGATTCGGATATGGATTTTGATTGTACCCGACTCGAACCCGAACCCGACCCGAACCCGAATTTATTTTGTATTATATATAATATATATATAGAAAAATTTGATGTTATATTTGAATTTGTATTTTAAAAATTTAGGTTTAATATAATATATTTTGAAATATTGAAAAAAGAAATAATTGTTTCGGGTTCAAATTTTCGGGTTCGGGTTCGGGTTCGGGTTCGGGTTTCGAATTTTTGGTCGGGTTCAGGTTTGGATATGGATTTTTAAAATCCGTCGGGTTCGGGTTCGGGTTCGGGTCTCGGGTTTGGAGTCGGGTTCGGGTTCGGGTTTTTGAAAATCCGCCCCGAATCCGACCCGTTGACATCTCTAAACTCAACTCACCCAAAATCTACTCCAATCCGCCGAAAAAATATGGGACAGGAGCTTAGAGAACCCTCTGCTTCTGAATCCACCCTTTTGTATTCGTTTTATTGAGAACAAATATTTTTTCACTAATCTTATCAATCTACTTTTATGATATTAAAAATTGAGTTGAGGTAGGATACTTTTACAAGTATTACCCCTATGGTGCTATTAGATTTTTAGCCATTGAATCTACTTCTCAATTACTAATAGTCCTTGGATCAAACACTATTTCACCTACCACAACCTACCACCATCATCTCAACCTCACATCTCTCCCATCTAAGGACTAAAAACACTAAAGTACCACCCAAATGATACTTGTAAAAGTATTCTAGTTCCACTCTTAAAAATTAAACATTACTTCTATACCCCCATAGGTGGGTTGTACGATGGTTTGACTATTTATTTAAAAAATAGAAAAGTAATGATAAAGACTAGTCTACTCGGCATCAAAAGTACTCTTCCCATTTCAAGCATCTAATGACCATTTAAATATCAAAATTTACTTTTAAAGTTAATAAAAATATCACCATGTGATTGCAAAAAATTAAGTTGATAACTATGATCAATTTTTTAAGATACTGCATCTTAGCAAATAGATAAAAGTTACAATAAGAAGTTTTAGTTAGTATTCTTTTTACAGTTTTTGACTGAATTGGAGACGTTTTGGCATGAAATAAACTAAAAAATTGACTCAAAAATCCAACATGTAGCTTGTAAGGGACTAAACTTAAAATATTTGATTTTGAGTGACCTTTTTGTATTTTTGCATTTCATGCATAGATGCCACGTAGGCTCTCCATGCATAGCCTTAGCCTTATCACCTTCTAAGAGAGAGAAAGAGAGAGAGAGAGAGAGAGAGAGAGACTGATTAGTCGGTCGAGAGAGAAAAGAAAAAAAAAAAAAAGCTACCAAGGTTGGTTTTCTAATGTAGCGAGCAAGTCGAGGAGACACATATTAGATGACTGTTGAGTCGGTCATTATGATTTAATATAGGACAGGAGCTAAACTGTTGATATAGTTGAGATAATAATGATATTTTTGATACATACCTAGAGAGTATATTAAGACATACATATTTTTCACTATTAGTATTATGTGATATTGTCTTAGAGGACAACAGAGAGTGAGATAGTATGAAACTATAACTATATTAGGACACTATGACAGTATTATTATGATTTATTTGATCATTACATTTGACTACAGTCTACATACTATTTTGAGTTTGACAATAATACTATACTCGGTTAGAGTAGCGCCTCGCAAGTGCCACTCCGAAAGCTAAGTTATAAGGTATTATTATAGCATGAGTCGAACAGTAAACTGTGTGGTAGCGGACCACTATAGGTGGATGCTGGACACGAGGCTACGCAGGTTAGACTTGACTATTGAGTCGGTCATTATGATTAGATATTATTGTATTATTTTATTCACTAGCTATTGATGCATGAGATACATGATTTATAATTTTTAATTATATTGTAGAGGCATGATAGTAGCCGTTATTTTCAGCCGTTATTCATATTAATATATGTTCATTCATACTACTATATCTGCCTAGTGGTGTAGACTGTCGGTGTTGTCAATTGTATCCACTGGAGACTATTAATTATAATTCTCATACTCTCTTTATTAATATTTTATGACATAGCCTTCAACACCAGTGACCAGTGTTTTAAACAGCTCAAGGTGCATCAAGACGCAAAAGGCTGATAGAGCCTAGGCGCAAGACGCGCAAGGCACAGGCGCGCAAGGCGCAGGTGCGTGCCTGAGAGAGGTGAGGCGCACAGTTGAAATAAACAAATATACTTTTTAACAATTATTAAAGGACAATGAATATTCTTTAAAAATCATATTACACAATAGATATTTTATGAATAACCAAATAATCACATCGTCGGAAAAAAAAAGATGAAAAAAAAACTAAGAAATAGATATATGATTATAATAATACTAAAACAAATAACATTGCAAAAAAGAATTAAAGTAGAGAACAACATACCTTTTTATCTCTAACTAAAGGCGAGTATGAAGCTAACTAGTAATGCACAAACTAATAGGATGTCTGTTATGGCCAATAATAGCTAGCCACGTGGTATGTTAGTGCGCTATTCATGAGAGATCCTTAGGGGTAAGGATTAAAAGAGATTTTGGGTGTGCACTGGGAGTATTGACCAAATAATTAAGTAACCGCCAGGAGTAACTGCAAGCGGTTACATACGGTTTTGATCGGCTTGAAGTGGCCCGTAAAAATAGGGTAGTGGCCGATCATGGATGGAGCAATAACTGATCAATAGGGATGGGCTATAAATAGGCAAATAACGCCCAAAAAAGTAGTCTTTTCCCCGAGAATAGAAGATCACCTTTTTTTTTTTTTTGAGAGAGATAGATCACCTTTATTTTTTCTGCATTTTTCTCGCATTTTCTAGGAGTAGTCTACTTGTAATTTTTTACTTTTCCGCACTTACTGTTTTTCCTAGGAGTAGTTTCAGGTTAGATCAACCGAGTCTGTATGCCTTCAGGCACACTCGTCTTTTGTACTATTTTCACATATTAATTCCAACATATCAAGATATTCGGCTCATCAGCTGACCCAAAACACTGTGTATTCCGTACATTCGGCTCTTTCAGCTGAACCGAGCCTACAGTAAAGGTTCTCGAACTCGGCTAATCCGATCCCTCATTAGTCGAATCGTTTGATCTAGTCAAAAGGCGCAAACTTCAAGGGTCACTAGTCACAGCCGTTCCGCATCCCTACATTCTTCCCGAGGGAGATCTTTGACCAGGTCAAGGACCAGGGAATTCGGCTCCTAGCAATGTCAAAAACATACCAATAACCAGAAAATCATCAAAAAGTAGGCAAGTAACAATGTAGCATGCATAAAAAGTTAAAAACCTAAGTTTCAAGCCAAAGAACATAAAAAGGACATCATATAGAAAATAGGTATTCAAGGTTAAGGCTTGGAGCAATCGAGCCAAATGGGTCGCACTAAAAATATTAATTAGTCTTCATTAATCAATCATCACGTTCATCACTTGATGAAGAATACTCTTCTCCTTCGTCAGATTTGTCATTTCCAATGTCTTCCTCTTCTTCTTCATCTTCTGTTTCAAGAGCATCATCAAAATCAGGCTCTTCGTCATCTATGAAGGTGGTAACATTCCGAGTTCGAGAAGATGAAGCTTTTGCCTTTCCTTTACCAATGCACTTGGTGGAAGCTGTGGAGCTGTGTGATCTAGTACGGTGTGAAGGCTCATCCACCCCTGCTGCTTTTGCCACTATACTTCATGTCAAAGTGTCATCTTCCCAAACATGATCTTCATCTTCTCTCTTACCATTATTGTCTCATCCATTTTTCCAATCAACCATTCATTGATATCATCAATTTCACTCATTACCAACGAAATGATGATTTAGTTAGTCAAATTAAGTATCTCATGTCAACACAGAATGCCATAAAAATTTAGACACATACAAACGACATCGAATAAATTAAATGAAGTACACATTTTAGTAAACATAATAAAGTTTTAAAAAGTATCATATATTCAACATTCATAATAAACAAAAAAAGATTATTAGTTTAGTCCCAACAACAAAACAATATTAATATTCTCCAAGTACACATTTTAATCATTGACAAAATAAAGGAAATGAAGTCTTCGAATTAGTCAACAGGTTACTTCATCTTCTTAACTAATAACCAAAACCTGCATTAGAAAAAAAAAGAAAATTAAATTAGGCTATGAAACATAATATACTATCTCCAACCTACATCCAGATGATAAAATCTTAAGAAAAGAAGCTAATCATTTTCTCAATCAACACAAAGAATAAATAAATAAATAATCACTATATATTTTTCTACTTTTTATGAGATAAAAAGAGGACCCATAAAAAAAGAGTTAGATCGACAATACTTACATATCTTATTTAATAAACAATGTAAGAAAATATAGATACAAGCAAAAAATATTTCATAAACAATAGAAAGTTGGTGTTGATACTACAGTTTATCTTAATTACTCATATCCTAAGGACGGATGCTAATTAAAGTTCATATTCATTCCCAATGTGTAATGTCGAAGTTATTCTCTTTTTCATAATACTATCCTAATTTGTTAATATTCAACAGATATATATTGACATTAGTTTTAAAAACAGATTTAATACTCATATAGGTCATGATGTAGTCAACAAGAAAAAAAATCTAAATATTAGTAAGATAAAATAAACCAATTCAAACAATTTGCTAAAAGAAGAAGAAATAAAGTATAATAAGCATGCATCAAGAATGAAAGACATTAAAGGCGCTTGGTGAAGAAAAGAGAGCCTTCCTAACTCTCCCCAAATCCCTTGCTCTCTAACTTAACTTTTTTACTGGCTTAATCTGCATCGTTAGAGGAAAAAAAAAGAGTACTAAACATAAGGTTAAGTATTAATTTCTATCCATCAAAGGAATGAAAATACTGAATTTTGGTAACTAAACATGAATGTTTCATTTTCAATAAGAAAAAAATATTTGAGGTCATTAATTTTTAATATATACAAAACTAATATATATCATTCTGAATGTATGTATGCATTATACTTACAAGATAAGATGGCCAAGCAATAGATTTTATCGCAGCATCACGTATCGTCGTCATTCCATTATAGCTCCGAATCAGACTCTCTGTAGGAATCATTACTATCTCAACATAAATCTCCCAATACTGTTGACCTAATCTTTCACCTCCTACGATAGTAGAAGGATCCTTACTAAACAAAAGTCCTCACGCTACAAGGCGATGAGGTTGTCCAAGAAACATCCAGAGCACTTCTCTTTCACCCTGTCCAAAATTATTCTATATAGAGGCACATATATTTTACCATTAGAAAATTTTTAACAAATAATATTAATCAAAATAAATGTTACCTCGGTTTCAGTGAGTGATGGCAAAGGCAGAGAGGATCGGGTCGGAGAGGGAGTTAAACGTGAGAGGACGCGGGTGAGGGAAGGGAACGTTGAGGCGCGTGCGAGGGTGGCGCGAGCGTAGCGATGCGAGAATCTCCCAGGAATCAAAGGGTGATGCTAGGATGGTGATGCTCTGGTTGGAGTGGAGGAGGCTTGGTTTGAAGCAGAGACCAAGAGATTTTTTGAAGATGGGACGAGACCTAGCTAGGGCTGCATAAGGGTTTTCTGAAGAGGGTTTATTTTTTTTGTCCTTTGCACGTGAAGTCAAAAATTCCCGCCTGTCTGTTAGCTGGCGATTTTTTTTGGTCGAATTTTGATGCAACCTCCCAGCTTCTCAAAAAACTAAAAATAGATTTAGTAATTATTTAACTAAGGGCAGTTATTTAAAAGTGTCATTAATAACTAATTATTACAGGCATTTTTTATTAAAGCCACTAAAAAAGTGTCACCAAATATGATTTTTGGTGTAGTGCTTGTTCTTGAGCACTTGGAATCGATTTTTGCAAAGCTTTATGTAAACCCGCCATAATCTCTTCATCTCTAAGGATTTCTGCATTTGAATAAAAGAATTCAGAATTCAAGAAATGGCCAGCAGCATGTAAAGGGTGATGAAGTTGGCATTCCCATCTTTTATCAATAATATTGAATATTTCACTGTATTTCTCCTCTCTCTCTTTAAAAAACCTTGCAATTACTTCCTTTGCTCTATCCATTGCCTTATAAATGTAATCCATTACCGGCCTTTTCTCACCATCAACTAGCCGAAGTACACGAATGAGAGGACCAAAAATCTTAAGAATAAAATAATATTAGTCCAAAATGTAGGCATCATTACAATGCTAGCCGTCTCTTTGCTCGCTTGTTCCTTTGCCCATTTACTCTTGGTCTAATCATCCGATGTGAACATTTTTCTCAAGTTGCTCTTTTGCTTATGTAGCGGTTGAAGGGTAAGAAAAGTCATTGCGAATCTTGTAATGCCAGGCCTAAGTAACTCTCTTTGGCCTGTGAAATGCCTCATCATGTTGACTAGGCCGCTACAGGTATAAATATAACTATTCAATGTCGTTGCCCTTTTCAATGTTCTATGCACCTCGGGCATTTTTCCAATGTCCTCAAGTATCAAATCAATGCAATGGGCGGCACAACGTGACCAATACAAATTTGGTCGCTTTGCTTCCAACAATTTTCCTATTAAAAATTCAAATATATTTCAAGTTAAACAAATATCCACCAAATAATATAAAATTACGTATCAAATAATGTAAAAATTTGTAGGATTTCTTACCGGCTAAGACATTATTTGATGCACTATCAGTCACAATTTGAATGACATTGACCTCCTCAATACACTCTACCATACTATCCAATAGCTTAAACATCTCTTCACCAGTTTTCGTGTAATTGAAGGTATCAATAGATTCAATGAACACAATGCCCATCAGAGAATTTACAAAAAAGTTTATAAAAGTCTTTTCCCTCCTGCCCTTCCATCCATCGCACATTAGAGTACATCCAGTCTTTGCCCATTCCTCCATATGGCTTTCCAATGAATTCTTCGTTTCTTGAACCTCTTTTTGAAGAAAAGGAACCTGTAATTCATGCATAAAAGGTGGTTTCATGCCAGGGCCGTATTGTCCAATGGATTCGATCGCCACAGTAAAGCTATCATAAGTAGTAGAATTGAAGGGTACTCCAACATCATAAAACCATTTTGCTAGATCTCTGCAAGCTTTTTCTCTCAACTCCTTACAAACTTCGTTGATAGTAGTTTGCTTCATTTTTCCATCCTTTCTACCTTGAACTACCTTCTCTGCATTAGAATTGAAATACAAATCCAATGGTCCTTTTTGTCTTAGTTTTTTTTTGCTCTGATACTACTACCAACACTACAGCCACTACTTTTGCTTTGCATTTTTTTTCCTCCAGAGTTCAATTTCTCAGCATTATTTTCCTCGTCATCGTCATTGAAGTTATTTACATCTTCAAAATCAGGTATGAACTCATTTTGCTCATTCTCCGATATTTTTTTAATCATAAAGTCTTTGATTTCCTCCCTCGCATGTGATGGACATCTAGAGCACGCATTTGCGTTTCGAAAGCCTCCAACAATATGTTGTTTTGCTCGATAAATTCCTCCTTTTGTTACTTTTTGACAAAAATTATATGTAAGATCATTTTTATTTTTTTGATCTATTAAATGTACATACTTCCATACAGGGTCACTTTTGGATGCTTCCGAATCCCTTCAAGAAATTCAACAACAAGCTGGAACTCCACAAATATGGAAAAGAAATCTAAAAAATAAGCAATGTTTCAAGCTTTCAGCAAAATTTCTAATTCAGCAAAAGTACAATTTTTACTAGTCTTTTTCCAAGTTGAAACGGTGACTTAAAATTTTTTAATCACTTATTCACTTATCAGACGAAAATAATGTTAAAAAAAAAAACTAAGCAAAGAGAGGTGTTGAAAGTATTTACTGTTTACCAAAAAATAAGTGTCTACTGTTCACCAACAAAAAGAAAAAATAGAGAACATAGAGTGTCTTCTGTTTACAAAAAAGGAAAAAATTAGAGAAAATAGAGAGAGAGAGAGAGAGAGTCTTTACTATTTACAAAAAAAAAAACAGAAAATAGTGTTTACAAAAAAAAAATAGAGAAAACAAAGAGTGTTTACTGTTTACACAATAAAGAAAAAAAGAATAGAAAACAGAGAAATAGTGTATTTACTGTTCACAAAAAAAAAAAGAGAAAGGGCTCTCTGTTTAGTGTTTACAAGTAAAAAAAAAAAAACTTGTGAGGTAGAGTGAGAGAGGAAGAGAAATTAAAAAACAGTAAAGTGTCGGATCGTTGGCGCTAACCATTAATCCCAAAAGCTCGAGCTGTTAGAAATACGCAACCAATTCACTTAAAGCGTACAGAAACAACGCCCACGGGTCTCGATTGTGACTCGGCCCACCTGGCCTCACGCCACTTCGAACATGACTCGGCCCAACCCAACCTCACGCTATTTCGAACATGACTCGGCCCACATGGCCTCCCGCCACAGGGCAGAATGCTGGCCCATTTAAGCCAACAATCCCCCCTCCAGCACCTGCACACATTTGCAGCATGCAGGAATCGAACCCGTGACCTCTGTCTCTGATACCACTTGTCGGATCGTTGGCGCTAACCATTAATCCCAAAAGCTCAAGCTGTTAGAAATACGCAACCAATTCACTTAAAGCGTACAGAAACAGCGCCCACGGGTCTCGATTGTGACTCGGCCCAACTGGCCTCACGCCACTTCGAACATGACTCGGCCCAACCCAACCTCACGCCATTTTGAACATGACTCGGCCCACATGGCCTCCCGCCACAGGGCAGGATGCTGGCCCATTTAAGCCAACATGAAGGACGGGAAGAGATCGCACCTGAGCGGAGTCTCAATGTGAGTCGACGTGATGTGCAGTGGCAGCGCGATGGGTTGAAACTCAGAGAGTGAGCGAGAAAAAGAGAGAGTGGCGATGCATGCTTACTCAAGCCGTCAGGCGCAGCACCAAAGCCGTGGAGAGCCAGCAAAAAAAAGAGAGATTCTTGCTCGAGCGGAGGCTGTAGAGCCGTAGAGAGCCAGCGCCCAAAAAGGAGAGAGAGAGATAATGGCGTGATGGTTGCTCCAGCGAGAAGGAGAGAGAGAGAGATAGCCAGCCCTAAGCAAGAAGTCCGATCAATTTTTAGGGCTTCTCATGTTTTTTTTTTTTTCTTTTTTACACTTAAACGGGTTAGTTGGATGTTGGTCCAAATTTCAAACCCATCAGCCTTCCTTTTTTGCTTCGGGCGCACCTTGCACCTCAGCATAGGCGTGTGCCTAGGCGCAAGAGGCGGGCACCTTGGCAAGGTTGCCCGCTTAGGGGCTGCCTAGGCGCGAGTGACCTCGCCTAGCACCTACGCGCCTCAGGCGCACTTTTTAAATCACTGCCAGTGACTGATCGAGATAAAGCGATGGTGAATAGTTAGCATCTTCTATCTTTTTTGTGTGTAGTTGGATCACCTATCAGTGTATATAGCAATCTGTACTGTATTTTGAAGTTTAGAGTTGTCAAAGATGTTGAAATTTTGTGGATTGGTGTGGTGATGATTATATATCTACAGTATTGCTATAGTATATAGTTTTTATTCTACTTTAATACCTATTGTTGTTGAATTTTAGTAATTTTTTTGGATAGGTTTTATTGACGTTTCATATGTATAAGACGTATTCTTATGCATGCGATAGGTCTGTTGATGTAATCCGAGCTTTTGCTATAATTCGGGGTGTGAAAATTTTATTCATAATATTATTTTTTAGCACAAAAAGATTTATAAGTATTGCCGCAATGCTTTTATTATTTCATAATCATTTTGTTAATATTAATTACTTTTATTTAATGAAATATAATTCTCAATAGTTAATTACAAAATTTCAAAAGTTTAAAGATTAAATATAAAATTTTTAAAGTTTAAGCGACTATAAATAGTTAATGTATTGGTCACGGAATTTTCGAGCCTCGGCTACCTTTTCTATTTTTCGTTTCTACGGAAACGAACACAAATGAGTAGGAACTATCTTTTAAAAGTAACGCCACTTAAATTAAAATACATTTTTCTTGTTAATTATTGCAAGTTAAAAGCATGTGCACTATGGTTAAATGAATATAATCTTATCTGAGTATTCTCATAAATCATCAAGTTTGCATCGGATTTTGTAGAGGCTTAAAACTGGTCTTATAATTGTATAGATTTTATGAAGGCTTAAACTGATCTTATAATTGCATAGTACGTACATATTTTATTTGATATATACGCATTGCATTGGGAACATAACACATTTATTCCTTCCGTTGATCTTGCGAGCGTGTGGGAATATTGCATTGGGCATCATGAGTTCATGAGTTATTCAATTGAAATATTTAAGTACAATCGAGTATGCATATATGAGAGTTTGTACATGAGGTCCGTTGAGCACAGTCTAGTTGGAACATTATATTGTGAATGTTTTCATAATAAACAGTAGATAGATCGAGTTTTTTCCAATTGGTTACTGATTATATGTATGGACTGGGTAGAGATCTGAGGACATCTGTGTCAGACAGAGACCTAAGAATTTATGACTGAGTCGAAGACTCGAGATAGAGTGCTTTATAGTGATGTGTGATCATGTGAGTTAGGAGAAAACAGTATATATAGTACTTACCAAGTGACAGTGTTGTTGTCATAAGCTGTGGAGTGGAGATTGAGTTTGGGACATGGTGAGTCAATATACGTCGAGTTTGTAAGCCGGAACGTGACCTAATACTGTCAAGCATGACAGGATTAGATTGGATTTTAACGTCTGTATGCCAGGGTATCCGAGTATGGGCAAGATGCCAAGGGGCTGGTGTGCATGATATAAGGATACAATGCTGGGCGACACACTATATTCAGATCAGTTGGGATGAACGGTGCGTCCAGCAAGGTGGTCGGTTGCTTGCGGGACCAAAGAGGCACGACCCAAATAGTATCAACGAGAATGAATAACGTACGACTGGGTGGTCGAGTATGTTGTGACGAGTTATTTGAGAGTGGCATGCGCTGTTTGGAGATTGACAATTTAGATTTGGAGATGGTTATGTTGGTTGGTTTGTGCGCATTACCAGAGATATGCTATATTTACAATTTGAAGTCAGTACGAAAGGTGTATATAGATGTCTCAGTACACTTAACACATACTAGGATTTCGATTAATTCATACCGTTACATGGACACATCTAGTGTACATTCATCAGTATCTTAGAAAAATATAATACGTGTATTATTACTGAATAATTGAATCGATTAATTATTATTAACTCTCTAAGGTGATATCCTAATCATCTTAGACGCGTATTGAGTTGTTTTGCATTAGTTAGTATGTTTGTGGGAGTAGAATGCACAGTGAGGTCTTACAGATTATAGATTTGATGCACATTAGTCTTAGATATATAGAGCATATATTATATTTATTCTCGTATATTTTTTTTATCGTACTTTCTATTAGATAAACATTGCTTTCATTTCTCCACCTTGTTGCGCCGCTCTTATTTTTCTCTTAGTAGTGGTTAGACAAGCCTTCATGCATGTACCTTCCAAAATAATACATGTTCGCAAAGTTCAACTTGGAAAGATGATTTGAATTTTACGAAGGTGCGGTGGTCACGAAATGAAAAAAAAAAGAAGAAGGGGACAACAAAAATTCTAATTCATTTGACCCCTATATAGCAATATTGGCTTAGTTTGTACTGTTACAAACAATAAGGCACACCTGCAAATTGGCAACATCAGTAAAACTATGCGGAAAACGAATTTAAGCAACCAGATTGAAGGAAAGAAAAATGGTAAACTTCGATTGACCCCTCTGTGATTTAGAACATTTCTACTTTACTATTCTGTAATACAAAAAGTTACACTTGACTATTTGTGATTTTATGTTGGTGTCACTATAAAATTTTACGGTTACATATGATAATAAAGTAATATTGTTTGCATACCTCGCAAAAAAAAAGTGCAGGTTATAGGGTATAAAATGCTATAGCATGTACTGCCCTGCCCCCGTGGTTAACGGAAAGCACCAATTTACTATGCTCTGTAATAGTAAATTCTCACGGTGAAACAATAATAAAACTATAGGATAACTAAATACAACTTTTTGAATCACAGTATGAAAATGCAAAAAATGCTAAATCACATGCAGAAATTGAAGTTTACGAAAAGAAAACAGACTTCTTTTTCAAATGACCCTATAAAATGTTCTAATTGGATAAATAACTTTATGAAAAAAAAATTTAGCAAACCAACCCTCTTTTTGCAATGTAACGGTCACAGTAAAATTTTCTTTTAAAGACGGTAAAGCTTCATAAAGGCGGTTAACGATTCACTGCCTTCTAAATTTTTCACAAAAACAGTAAATCATTCACCATATTTTTCTTAATATACATTTGATTTTTTTTTTATTTCTCATATATAATTCTAACAACCATATAAAAATTTGAACAAATCACATATAATCTTAACAACCTAAAAGATCCTAATAATCTATTCATACAATCCTAATAATCAAATAAAAATTCTAATAATCCACATACAATTCTAACAACGTCACTGTTTTTCTATTTTCTATACATAATCCTAACAACCATATAAAAATTTTAATTAATAAACCACATACAATCTTAACAACATAAAAAATCCTAATAAATAATCTTCAAAAAAAGGTGCATGATTTATCACTTTAGTAAGAAATTACAAAGACGGTGAATCGTTCACTGTCTTCTTAAAGACAGTGAATCGTTTACTGTCTTCTTAAAGACGGTGAACGATTTACTGTTTTTAAAAAATAATTCCACCCATGCACTGGCTTGGCAAAAGAAGGATTATTTTGCCAAATACTTTTTAATAGGATCATTTAACCAATTATAATATTGTGTGGGTTATTTGGAAAAAAAGTCCAAAGAAAACATTTACAGAAAAAATAAGTAATAGAAAAGTAACATAAAAACCAATAAAAAACAAAGAGGAATCAAAACGCCAGTTTGCTCATAAAACACTCCCATTTGAATACATATGAACTCATAGCATCCATTTGTGTGAGTCAGAGACCTAAGAGGCATTACAAATTTGAAGAAACAACTCGAGCATTTCTAATGAAAATAATGAAACTCAAAATCTATTAACAATCCCAGCACTATGAGGCCGATCGTGTTCTAAACTTTGGCATCAGCTCACTACAATATTGCGCGATTTAGTCTAACACTACAAGAGAAATGCGATGCTCACTCGGTTCTACAATCCTACAAAACATAGCCGAGGAGTCGATGGCGATTATGAATTTCTATTGACCCAGTTGGACGAAACCATTCATGAGCTGCAGGCCGTCTTGGCTCATCTGTTGTACTTCAGAAGGAGATAAGATTCTGATGCATCTTACACAGTTAATGAACTCCCTGCAGGAATACCAGAGTATGCATCTATGAGCATGTCAAGAGGTTACCGCATCCTAAAGCACAAAATAGGGTAGATGTACAGCATAATGAAACAACTGCGAACTTAAACTATATCATGTAAGAGGTGTTGCTACCCTGCTATGGTTCTACTATAAAGATAAAGAATCAGAGAGGAGCTGTACCAGTGGAATTACCGGTTAGCTGAATAAAAGATAACGAGAACAATTTGATTTCTTGCAACAGCTTTTACATGCAGTAAGGATACAATTATATAAATGTAGAAGTGTCTAATCAAAAACTCATTAGTAGATATACAATACATCATTTGCACCTATCAACTGAGAAAAATTAATTTTCTTCAAATATCTGTTACCGACTTATGACTGCCTTTGAGGCCATGGTGAGTCAAAGGGATAAACATTCTGCCTTAACTTGAAAAGTTGCTGTTCTGAACTGTTAATTCGCATGTATAATACTGAACATTACCAGTCTCAAGACATATTGTTGTCTTAAGATGCCACAAAGTACGCCACCAACATCTTTATCGGGTTAAAGTCGATACATTCACCTTGGCATGTATTTGAAGTAAATCGAGTAAAAATCACTAAGGGAATCCTGTTCCCTGACTAACTTGTTGAATAAATGAATGTAGTCCATGATTTTCATCTAATTATTAAATAATTATGAAGAGAAAATAAAACAACCCAAGTTCATAAAATCTATCTCAATTATTAGTGGAAAGGAATTACAGACTTGGTTTCGAGCAGTGAAACAGAAAGAAGAAATAGTGAGACTTACTCCCAAGGGTCATCTCCAACAAGAAGAACATCGTTTTCATAATCTACGTAAACAAGCTTCCACTCTGAACAGCTGCTATCATCCAGCTTCCCCTCAAGTCCAAACATGAAAGCAATTGCAGATTTTAATTCTCGGTAGTCCCTAAAGCGTGTCACATCTATTGATCTTCCAACTGATCCTAGCTTTTGAACCTGATTAGTGTAGAAAAAACAAGAACAAAAACATTTGTTCAATGAATAGAAAATACACATGCTAACGCAACATTCTACATAGTTAAGAACTTAAATTGTATTTGTTGAGAAGAGAGGTAAACCTTCGTGAATGTTCTCAAAGGCGGTTGGGAGACTTGCTTCTTGGTATCTCTACTCCAATCGTAATCAGATGCATCAATACTGCAAGACGAAATACCTCCGGAGTGGTCAAAATTTTCGTGTAGAGAAATGACTTGAGACTCTGCAAAGCTTGTTGAGGTAATCTGAGACTGCATTTCCTGCGAAACGAAGTCACAGGCAAGACTTTGGAAAGGAACATTAAATTTGGAATATTCCCCTAAGTCAAAGTCCTCTAAGGTTGTCGTAGCTTGAGCGGATGGACCGACAAGAAAGCCTCTGTCGCCGTCTTCAAAGTGGAGATTACTGAAAGTCTCGCTCTGATCGTTGCTCTTCTCCGATAAGCCCTTCCTTCCACATTTGTTAGATGCTTGAACAGCTACATTTTGATCCTCCGATGAAATAAAGCTTAGTGGATTTAGCTCTGGGCTGCCTAAGAATTCTTGAACAGAATTCGGCAGGCATTGGAGAGTATGCAAATCTGAAAGGTAGGGGGATTGAAAGGTTTCGTGGGGATCGAAAGCTCGTGGGTTTACTATTGAAGATATATCAGCAGAGGAATTTGTAATATTCTCTGAAGCGGACAAAAATAGAGCATCTGGCCTATCATCAGTTGTTAGGCTATGTTGGATGCCACTAAAATCTTGATAATAAGAAGGCTGGAACATCCAATCCGCATTATCCAAAAAATGCGACATGCATCCTTGAAGTGGCGGTTTGCTGACTGGGTCGCTGTTATCAGGTGAGCAACTTGATTCTTGATTTGTTGACATCACGACGGGATCAAGATGCTGTTTAATTTGCTGGAGATCACTGCATTTGTCATGTTGTAGCCCCTGGCTATCAATAATTTTGGAAAAAAAGTTCTCATGATTAAGTGGGTCGGAGGAGTTTTCACCATTACGACATTCTAAATGGTCTGTCAGAGATTGATCAGACAGTTGTCTCTTCATAGAATGATACTCCTCATCTTGATTTTCGGCTGGAACTGAAGCTTCATTTTTTTCATTTCGATCCACGCAATTTAGACCTGAATTAGATTCTTCCTCACATTGTTCTTGGGAAGCCACATGCACCCCTGATGCGCAAACTAAATCAGCACCTCGAGGCAAACGACAACTTTGGGAGCTACGATTTTCTAAATGGGCATTTTGCAGTGGAAGATGAAGTTCCTTCTGCATTTCCAAATTTCCAAGTACATCCTTCTGCTTGAGTGGATATTGAATTGCACTAGATGTTGGTAAAATAGCAGGATAAGATCTCGAGATGAAATTGCACTTGATGTCGTGTACTGTGCTACCATATAATGGCTGCAGGCACTCGAGCTGGCCGCTTACGTTAGAATTCTGAAAGTGATTTAGAAACTTCATAGCTAAACCAGAGACTAAATGATCAACACTGCCATACATATTCTCTACACTCCTTGATGTCATGTTCTGAAATCCAATGGACTCTGTCCCAGGCACTGCAAATTAAATTATGTACAAGCAAGATTATATAATAAAATGTTTAAAGTAGATTTCACTTAATGCTAATTGAGTATGTATCGAAGCAATAGTATGTCACAATTGACATGCACAATGAATATAACTGGGAATTTACATGGACAGTCAACATTATAATAGATGGGCTCACTATAGTAACTGGTGCTTCAGTATTTTCATTTACGATATTTGCCTCCTCCTGGTGATTTTATCACTCTACATTTCAAACTGATACAACTTAACTTTGACAAACAGGTTGTCAAGTTTGTTGGCTATTTATTATTGGGCTAAAATAGATCCAACATCCTGCCCCGTGACAATAGGCCCAGAAGACTAATAAGTTGAGTGGGGATGTGATCCATAAGAGATCTAACAGCAAGAGGCCCCCCCAACGTCCAAGTGGGTTGAGCCAGATCGAAACCCGCGAGTGCTGTGGCAGAGCCCTTAAGCGCGATGGGTGCGCCATTCCTATTAGCACGTGCTTTTGGGATAGTTGGTTAGCGCTTACGATCCATAAGTGGTATCAGAGCCAGTGGCGCGGGTTCGATTCCCACATGCTGCATTAACAGTGCAGTAGTTGGGGGAGGGGATTGTTGGCTATTTATTATTGTGCTAAAATAGGTCCAAACTTCCTGCCCCGTGACAATAGGCCCAAGAGACTAATAAGTTGAGTGGGGATGTGATCCATAAGAGACCTAATGGTAAGAGGCCCAACAATAGACCCAACGTCCAGGTGCGTTGAGCCAGGTCGAAGCCCGCGAGAGCTGTGGCTGAGCCCTTAAGCGCGATGGGTGCGCCCTTCCTATTAGCACGTGCTTTTGGAATTGTTGGTTAGCGCTTACGATCCATAAGTGGTATCAGAGCCAGTGGCGCGGTTTCGATTCCCACATGCTGCATTAACAGTGCAGTAGTTGAGGAAGGGGATTGTTGGCTATTTATTATTGTGCTAAAATAGGTCCAAACTTCCTGCCCCGTGACAGTAGGCCCAAGAGACTAATAAGTTGAGTTTGATGAGCCTAATAAGTTGAGTGGGGATGTGATCCATAAGAGACCTAATGGCAAGAGCCCCAACAATAGACCCAACGTCCAGGTGCGTTGAGCTAGGTCGAAGCCCACGAGAGCTGTGGCTAAGCCCTTAAGCGCGATGGGTGCGCCCTTCCTATTAGCACGTGCTTTTGGGATAGTTGGTTAGCACTTACGATCCACAAAGTTGACTACATGGACCTACATAGTGTGGAACCAAAATTTTAAATCAATGCTTAAACCAGCAAAAAAGAGCAAAACATTATTTAATGGAGATAATATATATGAGGTCCTTAAAAATCACAATTTGAACAAAGGATTTAAGTGCCGTGGCACAAGGTCGTGTCGGAAACTTGCTGGCACGGTACGACACGGTGGGTGCTGGGCCGTGCCGATGCGTGCCGGTAAAAAAAATTCATGTGTGCCAACACATAATAACATTAAATATTTATTTTCTTTAGCAAGAAAATATTCTAACTGTTTATTATGTATTTTTATCAAATCTTTTGAACTTCATTGAGAAAATTACTTGATAATTTAAAGAATAGAGGGTTTTGAGTTGTGCCATCGGCACGGAGGCTGTATCGTGCCAATATCTTGTTGGCACGATACGGCACGATAGATACGGCCCGTGTCGATGAATACTTAAATCCTTGATTTGAACCAAATATACTAAAAAATTAAATAGGACCAAGTTATTTTCTCTTAAGAAGGATCTCAATATGTGCCCTACGATGTCGACAAGTAGGTCAACACACATTTTATTAATAATCAACAGTGTACATTATTTTGTGACGGTGTCATTTATTAGTAGTATTAAATACTAATATTCAAATATTTACTATGATTTGACCTAGAAAATATAAGAAAGTTTCTTTTATCTTACTTCAAACATTGGCCGAAATCCACTACTAGTTCTTTGATTACTAAGATGAGATGATCTGTACATATGTTTGATTCGTTTGCTTCGGCTCCTGATATCTAAGTTTAACAAGTTTATGATATCTAGCATTATAAGTTTTGACGTAAACTGAGGAAAAGATAATATACGGATGTAAAGCATACTAGAACATCCAGGAAGGCATTGGCGCTTTGGATTCACTGATGGAGAAGGAAAAACAAAAAGGCTCTCCGGCATTTCAATTTCAAATAGGCTAACCCTTTCTGGTCTCTCTCCACAGCCATATTCGTCCCATTCTACCTAATTAAGAAACGAAGTTCATTAAAATATTGTTGTCATTATCTTCTGGCACTAACAATGATTGTCCTGCCAAAATTTTCACCTGTAAATTGCGCCACTTCGAATTAGGCCATCTTAAGGGGTCGTAGTCATTGATTCCCACTATCGTGCCCATGTATCTGCATAAAGATACCAAAAGAAGTCACGAAAGATTAATCAATAAACTGATCAAAATACTGGAATAAGAATAACATTGTATGCGTATGAGCAAGATCGCACTATAAACTACAACAACATGAAACAAAAGCAACAAGTTTAAATAACAGTATGTGCAGAATCATATCAATGTATTGATAGAAGCGATGTGCAGATAGTGATGGTAGAACCTTTGTTACCTTCTTTTGGTAGACTCTTCTGTCTCAAACATCATTCCAAATCTCATCCCAACTGATACCTGCGTATATGCAGCTTTATTGTACTTTGCTAATGGTATTATAAAATCCGAAGGGCATGCCCTATACAGAAAAGGAGAGACATATAATTAGCATCAATGGAGTTCATAATAATAATATTCATTAAAAGACAATCGTACGAAAATTACAAAACTAAAACACCTTGGGTTATAGTAAACCGTGAACGGGCTGCGGTTGGCTGCAGCATGGGCTGCAGCAGCCAGGACACCTATGTGCATGCTATCAGTGGACAGTACGGATGAAGGCAATGCACTTTGTTGACGATTTGCGCGTCTTACACCCAACAGTAGCTGGGACTTCTCATCCCTGTATACACTAACTTTTATTAGACTAACTGTTATTATTATAGTGGGTAACTACTAGTATGGATTAAATTATGTATTGATTAAATGATTTCAAAACAATTCCTGGCTTGTTGCCAAGAAGTCAGTGTAAAGTTGTACTTGATGTTAATGAAAAAAAAAAAAAAAAAAAAAAAAAAAAAAAAAAAAAAATCCACGAGGGTTCAACTAATCTGATAATAGGTATAGATGAACCTTATAAACAAGACAGCATCCCCAGCTTTTAGTCGTTTTGTACCAACGAAGAGGCTCCACCCAGTCGTCAGAAGATGTCGCTTTGGCTGTCCTGCAAAGAACAGGGATTTTCAATATTTTCCCCCCCTCCATTCTCTTGAAGAAGTCATCTAACATGAGCTCAGCTGTAAGTGGCAAAAATTGTAGTCTCTCTAGAAATGAAATCAGTAACTGTTGATTGTTAAAATTTAATTACTATGCATGCACATCCTACAGAAATTATACCATGATAGGTTTATCAATACAAACAACATGATTGTAAGAGAAAACAAATAGTTTCCACGTAGAATATCAGAAACCAAAGCATGTAAATTACTCCTACCACGATAAATGTGCCGAAATGTCCACAAGTTATCGTGCAAATCTCGGACGGTGAGCTCCTGATTTGGGGGTTGGACAGAATAATCCTAGGAAAAACAGACAAACACTCATTAATGGGTGTTGCCCTCATCAATTATTCCAATCTACTCACAGAGAATTCCTTACCAGTTGGGGGAAAAGCTTTTCTGCAGCTCTTCGAGGCACTGAGAAGCCACCATGTGTGCTCGTATCGCTTGCAGTTAAATTCTTGCAGAAGAAATCAGTTGGATGCTTACTTCTTGTAAGCCCAAGATCTGGGATAGGAAGAATATCGCTTTCCTGAAAATAGGAAAGAGAAGATATATGTAACCAGCCAAGGACAATGTCTCATAACAGAAAAACAATCAAGTAACAGCTCAGTTGCTGCAACGGTCATTTTTTACTTAAACTGTTTCAAAAGTGTGAATCAAGAGTAATATTGGCAAAATTTCCAAGTGAATCCAAATTAATAGACCTAGCGAAAAGAATAACGGACGGGAAAGAAGACATCTAGGCACCAGGAGGGATGTTACAAGAAGCTACTGAATGATAAAATTGATATCTGTTACACTAAGAATGCTAGCAAAGAGAGTCAATACAATTACGAGAAAGTATAACAGAATGTAAAATAGCAAACTTTACAAAGGTTTACAGTAAAATTGAAAGAAAATTATGAACAAAGAAAGAAGAATGAGATATAAATCATTTCGGCAAGATAGGTAAGAGAGAGCATAGAGAGTTAAACTATATTAGGTGTATTTAAAAAATGATGACCAGAAGATTTTTGCCATCGATAATGAGATTAAGGAAGAGGTTATTACATGATAATTTTTTCCACTAATAGCAATATAGGGAACTAATAAGAAAAAAAAATCTTACATGTAAATGATTTAGCATAGTGGAAGTTCATGCTTAAATCGGCCATGAAAGAAAAAAGAATGGAAATTATTAGGAATGCTCAAAGGAACTAGGAATTAAGTAGATGAACAATCTTTTTACGTGGATTCTTTGGATTTAACAAACTTTTTTAAAAAAACTAAGTACATTAGAACCTATTTACTTAAAAACAAGAGTAATATATAAAGCCATGGCAATTATTTGAGAATAAAGTTTGTGAAATTTTCAGAAAAGATAATTTGGAATAAAGTTCATAAACCATATTGTGAGACTTTTGAAATAAGATTAGATCAGCACAACGGGCATTATAAGTTTAGACAAGTTATGACACCAAAAAAATACATAAGTTGAAAATACCTTGTTTTGCTGCATATTCTTGATGATTTCTCAAGATTCTTAGACCATTTTCAACAATTATTATAGGTTAGGACTCCCGAACCAAAAAACCAATATTAATTCCTAAGTAGGTCCAACTCAGTCCTTTATAGAACTCCTACGCCTTAAATATATAATAATCTAAAGTATTGATTAGTATACTTGGGTCCCGTCTTATCGCCTACCATTGACCCCTTTCTCCTCTTTTTTTTCCCACTATGCCATCGTATGTTACACGAACAAGGGCGCGCAACAAAAACATGCCACAGTAACAATGAGCCAATGTGTATATACAACTACTAGAGAAGAATAAATAACTGGCATGCTGCTCTAGCACCTGTGCTATAAACAAAATAAGCCAACATGTGTAAAATACAATTCAGAAAATATTTCATTTCCTTACAGAGTTCACTGGCTGAAGGGTCATCTGGGCATAAATCTCGTCGGTATCCTTGTCAGCCTGGATACATTAGTAAAATAAAAATTAAGGTATACAAATTAAACTAAAGAATGAGCATCGGGAAAAAAAAAAACAATCACATGACATAATTATATCCGTAAACAACTATAAAAATTATACAGAATTACGCTCACATGCAGCGTGACATTGTGAACTTGACACATCAACTGAGACGGGAGATTCGGGTAGTTAGGAATGTGCGAATTTGCAGTCCTTCTAGTTGTAGCTGTCACCTGCTAGGATTAGATAATAAGATACATCACCATCAACTTTGAGGGGCTACGTATATAGGCGTTAAGCGAAGATCAAAACCTGTTCACTATGTCCCTGGGGAAAATAATACACAAGGCTTCCTGGCGGCGGCAGCGACACAAGTGGGCCAGCGCAGGCATGCCAAAGCTCAGAGTGTATCACATTCTTTGCACCTAAATAATAAGCAGAGCAGTCTTCTCACACCCATCAAAGAAACAACTAAAATGCAGAAGCAAGTAAGTGCTCCTCGGCATGGGCCGTGTCCACCGTGCCGTAACGTGCCAACAAGACATTGGCACGATACAGCCTCCATGCCGATAACACAGCTCAAGACCCTCTATTCTTTAAATTAGTAAGTAATTTTTTGAATAAAGTTCAAAAAACCTGATAAAAATATATAATATTTTTTTGTGACCAGCACGAATCGTGTCGTACCATGCCAGCAAGTTTTTAGCACCACTCTATGCCGCGGCAATTAAATTCTTGTGCAGAAAGTGAGGTCCATACGAATATTTATAGGTGTTACGACCATCTGTAGACCAGGTTTCGTATCAAAGCCAATCTTAAGCCTTCTATAGCAAGAGGTCATAAGTTCAATTTGCCACATCTTCCATTTAATACGTAAAATTTAACGCGCGCACATTAGCATTGGCAGAGTCATTTTTACTATTTCTAAGCCATCGCTTCCTACTACTGTATCAAATTTTAGACGAAAATACGCAAAATGCGAGAGCACACTAACAATAGAAAGGGTCTTACAACAAGCTCTAACCTGTCTTACACTGCGCTTCTGCGAGAAGCTTCATTTCGTCGAGCACCGGAGCTGCACTGCTCAAACAAGCGCTCTTCCCCTGCTCCAGAGTGGAACACATTTCCCCTCCCAATTGCCTAAAAACGTGCTACAAACTCTCTCCTCCACACACCCAAAAGTCGCTAAAAACATCACCGATCAAAATCCCATCTTTAGCCTAAAAATCTCATCTTTCACCCTAAAAACCCCTCTTCCAAACCACAGCCCACACATAATGTCTCTCTCTCTCTCTCTCTCACCTCGCTGTTGCTTCGGTCAACAGCAGAAGCAGGGGATTTTGGAAGCAGGGAACGACGCGGACAAAACACGTACAAAACCCACCACCAACACCACCACCAACAGCAGCAGCAGCAGCAGCAGCAGGAGGGAGCCCAAGAAGCTGCTTTTGCGAGAAGCAAAAAAGCCAAAAACCCCACAAATTCGCGAGCAAAAGCTGCGGAAACCCGAAGCGGTGCGGGGAGGGTGGGGAGGGGAAGGACCAGCTGCTGGGAGAAAAGTGGGCAAGATTTTTGGCTCCCCGAAGCACGCGAACACAAACACAAAGCAGCAAGAGAGAGAGAAAGTAGAGAGAGAGAGGAAAAGGGTTTCATGATGATGTGAGTGGTCGAATTCTCAGGGACGAGCGCGCGCGCTTTTTTTTGTTGCATAAAGATGCCGACCTTTCAATGGCGTAACTAATTAATTCTTTCTCACATGATAATAATAATAATTGTTATTATTATTATTTTGGGTTATGGGGGTTTAGGGGAGGATGTTTTAGTGGTGATGGTGTTTTGAGGAGGGAAATTTGGTGAGGTTAAGGGGGGGTGGGTTGGTGGGGAGGAGTGCTGGCAGCTTTAGAGCAGGGAAAGACTAGCATGGCACGAAAGCAGACTGTCCCTGCAGGAGAGGGGAGAGAGAATTCAAATAAAGTGAAGAGATGGAGAAAGACAGAAAATTCTTCATGCAGAATTGCAGATACGGTTTCATGCACCCAAGTGCCCCCTTTTTTTTTCTTTTTTTTTTCCCCCTTAAATCCTATGAAGCATCCTCAGTATCACAACTTTTGAAAGGCTAAAAATACATAAAAATTTCTGTAAATAATTATTTTTTTTGTTTTTTTTATTTTGGTAATTTGCATAAAAAATTTATTGGTTTTGCGATTTTGTAAAAGCAAAACATTATTTTGGATTTGCAGATTCGGATCTAATTTTCAATAAAAAGACTAAAATATTCTTATTCCTTTCTCTCTTTTTTTTTCCTTCGTTTTTTTTTTTTTCTCTCCAACCCTCATGTCCTCCTCCTCCGCTTCTGCGGCCCTCGGAGACAGTAATGAGGGCAGCGCCACCTCCTCTTCCTCCATCTCCTCTTCCATCGGTGCTAGTGTTCCTTGGCGACAATAACGAAGGCGGGGCCGTCTCCTCTTCCTCCGCCTCTGTCACATCCCGGGCCCAAGTGGAAGCTTATCCGGCACGTGTACAGACCCGTTGTGCGCACAAGGCACCCCTGGTGCACACAATGCGTCTATCACAAAACATATAACAGAGAAGGAATGAGAGAGATAATAAGGAAATAAACCTATCATGGTAATCAGAGCATAAGTACTAACAAAACACTAAAGCAACAATCCAATAGAGGAAATAACGAGTTACTACAACAAAAGGGTACAACTATTATAAGATATACATAAGTTGATAAAAGAAGAAATACATCTCAGAACATATGGTAGTTTCTATACAAAATGGTCGGGTACACCCTTCGGGACAAAACAAAGAAAGGTGACCACCTAAGCAAAAAACTTCCAAAAAGGCTCTAGCTAGTCGCAACTCCCTTACCGCGGTCCTTACACATGTGCTACAGGAAGCTGAAAACAAGATTCACCTTACACGAGAGCGACTGATCTCGGCTCAGAGTAGACAAAAAAGCTATGCTGATAAGTGTCGGCGAGAATTGGAATTCCTAATAAGAGATCATGCCTTTTTGAAGGTCTCACCGACGAAAGGGATTAAGAGATTTGGTATTCGAGGAAAGTTAAGTTCTCGATTTGTTGGACCTTTTCAGATCTTGGAGCATGTAGACCCAGTAGCATATCGGCTTGCTTTGCTGCCGAACCTATCGGGAATACATAATGTGTTTCATGTTTCCACGCTTTAGAAGTACTTTTTGACCTAGCTCACATTTTGAACTCCACTCTATTAGAGTTGACGAGGACTTGAGCTTTGAGGAGCATCCTGTGATGATTTTGGCTCATGAGGTGAAGAAACTTCATAATCATGAAATTCCCTATGTGAAGGTAATTTGGAGCAACCATAACAAGCGCGAGGCTACTTAGGAGTTGGAGAGTGTGCTGTAGGAGCGTTATCCCCATCTTTTCCAGATAGATTCTTAGGTACTCAACTTTTAGTTTCGCGGAGGAAGCTCCTTTTTAGGAGAGTAGAGTGTAGCACACCGAACTTTAGTAAATTGCAATGTTCCAGTGTAGGAATAGTGCTTTGAGCTATTCTGAAAGTTTTGAAGGTTGTTTGGAATGTTTTGGGCTGTTTTCGGAGCTAGTTAGGCACGAGAACAGGTTCCCGACATCAAAACTTGCATATTGCAGATTTTGGTGTTGAGTACCGGTACTGGATTGAGGTACCGGAACTCAGTAGAGTGCCGAAATGGACAGCTCTCGGATTTTGCAGAATCTAGCTGTGTGTACCGGTACTCAATGCTGCAAAACCTAATTTCGTGCAGTATACTATTTTTGGGTTTTTGAGGGGCCTGATGAAAATTGTTACATTATGTAGTATAACCCCTCATCCCCCTCACTTGTTCACTTTTGGGCTGAGGTTAGAGAAAGGAGAAGGTGAGTGCTCTCTCTCTTGGATTTCTTCCTCCTAATCCCTAAAATCCTTGGATTTGATCTCTTCTTCTCAATCTTCTATATTGAAGTTTGCTGCTTGGACCTTGAAGGGAGCTTGGGAGTGAAGAAAGGAGCCTGTTTGAGCATTCAACTCCAACCTAGCATTTTTAGCTTGGTTGGAGTTTTTGTTGAGATTAGTAGTCTTTTTAAATCCTCTAATTGTGAGTTTTGTAAGAATTTTGGAATAAAACCTAGTTTTAAGGAAACTATGATTTATTTTGGGATTTCTTGATTTGAATTTTTTAGGTTAAATTGCTGGGTGTTGAACCCTTTCTTAAGTTGGATTTGAAGCCTTCTGACTTTGGTTTGGATCTTGGACAAGTTCTACTTGATCAAAGGTATTTTTCACCTATTTTTCTATTGAATTTTTGGTGAATTTCGTTGTAAACTTTTTAGAACCTTGTAATCCTTTGAAAATTTTTCTTAGGATGTTAGGAGTCTAAGAGATAACTTCGTTTGGTGAAACGAATAAGTATCGAATAATATCCGGTGAGTTTGACCTTACCGAAATGGATAAACTCTTCCTATATCTCCTATATTGCTATAGGATTTAAATTGATGCATATTCATGCTATTCATGACTAGGGGTGTAAACGAGCCGAACACAAGCGAGCTGACTCGTTAAAGTATCGAGCCGAAAAATCCAGCTCGTGTTAACTGGCCCACGAGCTGGCCAACAAACGATAAATTAAAAAGGATTAGATTAAATATACATAAAAAGTAAATTTATAAAATCTTATCCATTAGACTTTGATCTAATAGTTGAAACTTTACATATAAATGAGTCTTTTTATAATTAAGCTCGCATTTACATTTTTATTTTGCTAAAATTTAAATAATAAAAATATATATTATATATAATTATTTATTTATATATAAAATTATAAATTAAATAAATTATATAAATATAAAATATATGTATTCGAGCTGTTTTCGAGCCGAACACGAATTAGCTCCCGAACAGCGAGCTGGATTGCCACCCCTATTCATGACATGATATAATTTTTTGATACATGGTACACACATGTATATATAGACTCTTTCTACAGGCAATGTTACTTTTTATAACGCCCCAATAGTTCCACTTCCGACTAAAAAAAATTATGATTAAAAATATAAGGGGCTATAAATCATGTTAATAATAATTGCACTTAAGTATTTTCGACTAATAGTTTAGACCTAATGTAGTAATGAGTTATTAGTACTAGTGGGTCGAAGTATTATAGTTGGTATCAGAACGCCCTAATCTTATCAATTTATATTGATAATTATCAAATCAGGCTAAAGTTCGGGGGGCGCCTATACATTTTAATTACAAAAATATTAGCCCGAGTCATCGTTTGGTTGAGGTATAAAGGGAGGGAATAAGCCCTTGTTTCCCCCTTTATACCCGAACACAATTTTAGGAGATGGGAACACCGATTCTCCTTTTTCTGGAACAAACTGATATAAGGTTGGAACTGTTGTTCCACCATTTTTATTGGAACAAGCTTATTCCGAAGTCGGAACAAGCTTAATTAAAGTCTAAATTTAATTTAAATTATGGTATTAAATTATTAATTAATCAAATTAATGTATTAAATCATTATCTATTGCTTCAATAATAAGTAATTAATTAACTCATTATTTATAACTAATTAGCTAATTAATAGTTAATAATTTAATGTGTTTATCCATAAACTAATATTTATATTAATCAACAATTAATGTTCTTACTAATCTAGTTAATTTCCTTACTAATTATCTAACTAAAATGATTTACTAACTACTTAAAAGTTAAATTATTTTTTATATTTAATTAATTAATATATTTTTATTATCTTATACAATATTCATACCGAATAAATTTATTAATTTATTAAATCATTTTAATTAATATTTTGATGTTAATTAATTACATAAAATATTTTTAATTTAAAAATATAACTCTTATTACTCCTATTCCAAACTAACCACTCAAACACTATTTAATTTATTCCAAAAAATAATCTAATTTTATCCAAATACAAAATTAGTCTAATTTCTGCTTATATTTGAACTTTAACTATCCTTGAAGTAAGCAGTTCTTACTTATACTCGAACCAAACGAGCCTGAAGGACTGTAATATAAAATTTACATCCATTAAATGTACGAGTAGTATTGCTATTTTAATTTTTAACTAGTACTAAGAAAATTCCCTTTGCATTGAAAAATGTTATCCCCGCCTACTGCAGACATATATTGTGGGGGAATAATTTATATATCCTGAAAAGTTTCCGACTTTCGTATTTACCCTTCTTAGAATTCTAATATTAGAAATACCCTTTTAAGGTTCCAAATTCTTTCAAATGTACCCTTAATCTACCGTTTGGTACGGGGTTAAGTAAAAACTTATTATTTCAGTGATAGAGTTAAGTTCAGGGTTAAGGTGGGGCTAGAGTAATTTTGTGTTTGGTTGAGAATTGGGCTTACTCCAGGTCAGGTAAAATAGTGTTTGTTGGAGTAAGTGGGATAAGAAGGATAGTGGGTAAAATAGTGTTTGTTTGGTTGGAGTAGTGGGGTGGGGTCGGATTAGCTAATCCCACCCCACAAATTGAGTGTTTGGGAATAACTTCAAGGTTAAGGGGTTATTCCATCCCTTAACCCCGAACCAAACAGATGTTAGAGTTAAATTCTGTTAGTGAGCTATTAGGAACAGCTGTTATCTATATAAAATTACCATTTTGCTCTTTCAAATATACCTTTATACTGTCACCAACTTTTTTTGTTTGTCCTTTTGACTTTTGACACTTTTAAATATACTCTTTTACTATCACTAACTTTTCTTATTTGCCCTTGAGTTAGGACAAAATAGGTATTTTTATTTTTTTTATTTATGGTTGAAATTTAACTCAAATTTAACCCGAGATGACTTAACGAGCACTAACCACGGAGGTATTTTTAAATAACGGAGAAATGTACAAGGTGAATATTTAAAATAAAAAAAAAAAACAAAAGTAAATAAATAAAGGGTTTTTTTTAGCAAATAGCCTCCTTACAAAAATTTTTTTAAAATTGGCCATGTCAAAAATTTATTTGCAAAAATGGCCCTGCCCCCGCCACGCAAGCGCCACGTCAACGCCACGCGGGCGGGGCTGGGCCAGATGGTTAAGTTGAACACGGTAAACTATTCACCGTGTTCAATACAAACTTTTTGTATTGGACACGGTGAATGGTTCACCGTGTCTAATACAAATACCTCCAACTTAGTCATTGTTGGGGTATTTGTATTGGACACGGTGAACCATTTACCGTGTCCAATACAAAAATCTTGTATTGAACATGGTGAATGGTTCACCGTGTTCAACTTAAACATCTGGGCCCGCCTTGCCCGCGTGGCGCTGACGTGGCGCTGGCGTGGCAGGGCAGGGCTATTTTTGTAAATAATTTTTTGACGGGACTATTTTTGCAAATAAAATTTGTCAGGGGGTTATTTGCAAAAAAAAAGCCCATAAATAAAATATTTTAGAAGTTTTGAGGGGTATATAGCCCTACGGTTTACAGCCCATTCATCGGAGGCAAGGCTGGCCCAACGATTTCGATTTCACGGGGCGTGGCAGCAGGCCTCGCTTGGGCCTCATGAACCAACAAGGTTTGGTACGAATCTGTTTACTCATCTTTTATATTTTACCAGATACGGTAATATACGTATATCACAATACTATTCGCTATAATGAATATGTTCGCTATTATTATAAGATGTGTCAGCAGCAAATGAGTTTTCCCCTGTATCAACAATATTTATATAGTCACCGACCGTTCCTATCGCAAGTGGCAAAAGAGCTTGATGGTTGGTACCCGAGACCCAAGTTTAAATTCTAGTTGATTCGCATTTCTAGCTAAGTTTATTTTTAAATGAAATAAATGAAGCGGATAGCGTGCTACCTTTCTCTCTCTCAAAAAAAAAAAAAAGCAATATTTATATAGTCGAAGGATCAATCTAGTAACTGATTATGACAATTACCAGTGTGATCTACCCAGGAACTAAATATACTAGTAGCAATGGAGGATAAAAATTCAGACTTAAAGAGTTATGATTTGAATATATTAAAAATATTTCTATATTATATCTTGTTAATTATTAATCTTACAGTAGCATTTAAGAACTCTCATGAATTATATTATAATTATTTTGACTTAAACTAGATAAGAGATAAAATTTGGATCAAGTTTATATACATAACACCTTAGAACATCCTAAAAGGCTAACATTATTTGAAGAAAAAAAAAAAAAAAAAAAACTCATGACAAACCTTACTGTATATTATAATGTTTAACAATAATTTTTGGATACCCAAAAAAAAAAAAAAAAAAAAAAAAAAAAAATANTTAAAAAAAAAAAAAAAAAAACAAACTCCTTTTGTGTTTACTACGGTAGCCTACTGAACATAGGGAATCTAAGAAAGATTGATCATATTGTGATAGCTACCAATTACAATACCAACAATTTTGCTCACAAGAATAATCATAATTTAATTATTTTTTTGAAAACACGAGAATTTTTTTATTTTTTATTTTTGAAAATCCGAATATCGCAAACAGGTCCTCACACAGGACCCGCACAAACCAGCCACATGCATAAAAGATTCTCTTATCATACGGACAGAATCCTCCTATACATGTACATGCACGGCGTCAGGATACAAGCATACTAACTTACCAACAATAATGATTTTCATCTACCAAAATACAGGCACACTTACTTATCAACAGTAATGATTTTCATCTATCAAATTCTCAACATTGAATCACAATCATTCAAACAAAATATCATTCACACTACATGTTCATGGAAGAAGATCTTCTATTAGGCACAAACTTTTCTCATAGTAATCCTGGGTTCTGAAAACATACCTTGGCAGTCGGCAAACATCAAGAAGTAGAAGAACTAAATGCCCAACAACACAATTCAAGAGAGGTTCATCAGAATGCCTGTTCTTACCACGACCACGTAAAGAATGGCAACCTACAAGAAGAACACATCAACCCAACTTAACAAGATCCGATCTGAAACCTCCCAAGAATGAAATCTGGTAAGCTCACCTGACGAACTCGCTGCTGAGTTATTAAAACTGAAACCCTAATTATCAAACTACATGGAAGTCATTGAGTAATGTATAACTGTGTTTGGCATTTCATGAGAGTCGATGTTAAAGAGTGCCCTACCTTAACAATTTATTAACACACACACAATAGTATAAAGCCACATTAACAAAAAGTTTTGTAACATACAATGCTTGCTATAGGGAGCTCTTGGCAATAAATGAGGAAAAGAAAAAGAAAGGGGTTTAAAAAAATAAGAATGTGGTCAGAGCATATAGGCCCAACATCTCAATGAAAAGGTTATAAATTGCTGTATCAACCTCTAGTTTACAGGTTTCAACATAGGTGCCGGAAATAGATTCTTGTTCTACAAGGATTCAACATTTGATCAGAGAACTATAACAAATACATTTGTGTATCGGGAAAATATCGTTCCGAATTATGGTCCCACCGAAGTAAAGACTATCCTAACTTTCATCACTTTACATGAAAAGAATGTAACTGCCAAAATTCTCTCATTCCTCTTAAATACTGTCAGAGAGTACATATCATAATTAGCCAACAAATACACATCTTTATGTTAATTGCATCTCATACTCTCATGTACAAATCGGAGCAGCCGCATATTTTCACCTCTTACACCACAGCTGATACATAGCAAATGCGTACTCTGCTCAACTTCAAACTCGGATATAATTATACCAGGTTCTGCATCAGATCGAGGCAACCGGTCCCGAACTTCACCGGCTGACCTAAGCAGATGCTTGCTGATGGGGCGTCCAGTGTGTCGACCTCCCCATGGAATGCCGACCCTACGATGAACTTCGATGCTGTCTCGAAGGTCATCTTCCCAAACGGCGAAGTGTTGTATTCACCCATTCCCAACCGATTCATTGGTCGATACCCGCCATTAAACGTCATGAAATCTGCAATTAAGCTTAAATGCCGGATATTTACGTCAATCCCGTATGCCTGGAACAATTCCTTCACTTCTCGTATGATAGTAGCCCTGGCAGCTTCAACACCATAGGTGTTGAGCATCGCATGTATGTCATTGGAGATGAGTTTGTTGATGTCTAAATATTCTTCCAAGTCCCAGAATGCTTGGAAGTTCACACCAACGCTTTGAAGCATGTGGGTCTCCTCTTTCTTCTGCGGCTCGGCTACTGAGCACCGCTCGATGCTCTTGCACGACTTTACATAGATTGACTTCGCTGTTTTCTGAGCAATCTGGGCATCAAATAAACAAAAAATCCTCAGCAATTCAACATGGTTTAAAAGAACAAATCCACCACAATATCCCAGGAGGAGTATTTGTATGTGTAACACTGAAAATGTTATTTATTTGCAATAGTGTTCCTATCAGGTGTAACTATGCAAAAACAAGTTTTGCATATATATATATATATATATAGTTTGGGCAGGGGAATAGAATGCAAATATATACGGTTTCCAAGGAAAGGCACAAATATCATTTGCACAATTGCACAAATTGCAGCAGTGTATATCCCAAATCCCAAAAAAAAAAAAGCAAATTTCAAGTCCATCAGTTCATTTTCAGCAAGAGAACAGTAGGGTGTTGAATTTACAAAGTGAGCCGGCTCGCGTTCGGCTCGATATTCGGCTCGCTCAAGCTCGACTAGAAATTAAATGAGCCGAGCTTGAACAAAAGAAAAAGCTTGAAATTCATTTCAAGCCGAGCTTGAGTATTACTCGGCTCGCTCAAATTAGGATCGAAAAGCTCGAATATATATATATATATATATATATATATATATATAGTCGGGCTAGAATACTATTGATAGCAAAAGGTCCTTTTTGCTATCAAGTTTTAGCCTTTGGATCAATTTCTTTCATCATTTCTAACCGTTGGATTAAATATTATAATCCAGTAAGGACCACTCAACTCTAGGGAAACCACTCAACCCTAAGGGGACTAATATCATACTAAGTCTTAACCTTACAATTTCTCATCCAATGGTTAAAAACGTGATAGCAAAAAAGGTCTTTTGCTATCAATAGAACTCCGGCCCAACTCACTCTCTCTCTCTCTCACTATATATATATATAGAGAGAGAGAGAGAGTTGAGCTAGAATACTATCGATAGCAAACGGGCTCCGTTGCCACCCATTTGTTTTCGATGATGGAATCTTCAAATCGACGATCGGTACCGTTGAATATGATCTATACTATTTGAAGTATCTAGAAACCAAATTTAATGCTTTTTCGATATTGTTCACTTGTTCATCAAGTGGACACAAAAATGAACGGCTGAAAATAAAAATTCTTTAAAAAGTGATGATAGGAGTCTTATAATCAAGATCAAAGAGTATAGATCTTGTTCTAAATAGTTTAAAAAATTTTCTAACAAAAATTCAATTGATTTGAATATCTTTACGCCGTTAAAGGAGAAAACGCCTCATATCGACCATTAAAATTACAAATTTTGAAACCCTTTGATCATTAAGCTAATGGTGTCGAAAAGATTTGAAATTTGGTTTCTAGACACTTCAAGTGGTATAGATCATGTTCAACGGTGCCGATCGTCGATTTGGAGGCTCCGTCATCGAAAACAAATGGGTGGCAATAAAGCCCGTTTGCTACCGATAGCATTCCAGCTCAACTCTATATATATATATATTTAAAAAATATATAAATATAATATATTTTAATTAAATATACTAATAGGCTGAGTGAGTAACCTGAGTTTAGTTAAAATTGGACCAATGTTGCTAGCCCATAAAAACAAAACCAATAGACAAACAAAAGGGCACCACTAAATTTACACTCTCCTTTTCTTTTTTTACTCTAAATCTCTAATCTTTCTCTCTCTCTCTCTCTCTCTCTCTCTCTCTCTCTCTCTCTCTCCAAGTGGCCAAGCCTGAAGCCCCCAAGTTACCAAATAACAGCACGCGCCCACCGTTGCCTGCCTTGCCATTAATTGTGTGCTTGAGAAAATATACAGAATGTTTTTAAGGTAAAAAATTATTGTTTATACAAAATTTTGATTTTAGTTATATATGATTGGATATTTTAATCCAATATTTGCCTATATAATTTATTCATTTTTTGACCGCATAAATAAAATGAATAATATAGAGATTGAAAGCGGAAGAGAAGACAAGGCTGAAAATATTAGATATTCAACTCATAAGTTATTTTTCTTCATATTATAATACCGTATTTCATATAACTATTTTTGTATTTTGAATTATTAGACATGTTTTTGTATCAAATTGTAGATAATATTCTATACAAATTAAACTATTGATCGTACAATGTTGAGAATTTCAAGCGGCTCGTTTAGAGTTCGAGCTCGTTCGACTCAAAATTAGGCTCGCCCGAACTCGGCTCAAATTAATTTCAAGCCAAGCTTGAGCCTAAATTTAGGCTCGAAATTAATTTCAAGCAAAATTTGAGCCGAGGTAAGCTCGCTCAAGCTCGGCTCTTTTCCACCCCTAGAGAAGAGCAAGCTTCAATTACGTTTAATCATATAATCCAGCTGAGAAACTCCCATTTAGAATAATGTAGCTATCATATATAGGAAAACAATATCAGTGATGGTCTATGCAAAAATAATAATGTTCAATAGACTTCAACTCATGGCATCATCCATATCATATTATGTAGCACTGTCAAAATGTCATGCTTATTAGATTCTAACTTCAAAGCTGAAGCCATAGCTAATTCATTCTTCGGCACTGGATTAATGTGTTAAAATATCAAAGTATCATGTTTTATAATAACAACGAAGCTTCTCAGGTAGTGGATGGTCAAATATGCACCTATAGCACTAATAAGAAATAAAATTTCTTTACCAAAGAATAAAAATGAATTTCTTTCCCAAATCTGTTTTTTCTTTTTTCACAAAAAAAAAAAAAGAAGAAAAACTCAAGAGCTAGGCAAATCGTCCGTTCGCATACCTTGTAATAGATATTCTACGGAAATTCTACGGAAATTCAATAAGGTTTTACCACAGTAATGCAATTTACGCAATTATTCCAGAAATAAGCAACAATACATAGGGATGAGAACACATTTAGACATACAATCATCCAGTTCACATAATGTTAGCAGAATTTTATATGATAATTCCTAATAACGTTAAGAAAGACAAACATTTCATTACTTCCATGCAAGGATTGTCGTAGCACTGGCACATCCCATGCATGCTAATGTCCGCATGCCTCCTTGTGCCAGTGTTATGCCACTGGCACATCAGCACTTATTGGCACATACTTCTATATCATTAAATTTTCACGAGAAACAACTTTTTAGAGTGTTTTAATATCTCTAATGGTTATAAAATTGGGTCAAGTACTATATTTCACACAATTTAGTAAGAATAGAGAATAACTAGATGATATTTATTTTTTTTATATTACAAAGAACATACATGAAAATAAAACTTAAGTAATAACTGGATAAATATTTATAGGAAAACACTTAAGTTCAATTCACTAGATCTAATATGATAAAAAAAATTAGGGACAACACTATTTTTGCATTTCCACTAAAAGTTGGTCTTATTATTGCAATGGAACACACTAAATGCTTCAAATGTTAGTAGATTTATAAGATCTACATATTTCAAGTATGGAAACCTTCGTAAAACTTTTCACCTTAAAAAAAAGAATCCACGAAAGCCCAAAAACTCAAAAAAAACAGCCCACCGCATGCCGGCATGGCCACAGCACAGTGTGGCATGGGCAATCCTTGCTTTCATATCATCAAAAAAATGGCATTTCTAATTGTCAGCATATTAAAATGCTTTATGAGAATCAAGAAATCAGCTAGAAAATGCAAGAGGGAGCGAATATACCTCAGCCAGTAATACCCGAGGTTCGTCCCTGAACATGTAGTGAACCTCAAAATTCAAACCATTAGCCTCCACATGAATAGTCCTGTTCAACTTTCTCTTACTCTTCTTAGTATTCACCATTTTCCTCTCCAATTTCTTTTCCTTCTTGACTGATTTAACTTCCATATTTCCATCATCAGATGCAGGAAAACCCTCGGATTTTTTTGGGCTATCTGGCTCCTCTTCTCTCTCAATCTCAACAGTAGTTTCCCCTCCCATGGTATAATCATCTTCTGTCTCGACTTGATCAATCTCACTTTCAAATCCTGATTTGTGCTCTTCATTTTGTTCATCATCATTTGCCACAGTACCCCTCCCCTCATTTTCTATACCATCCTCATACTCCACTTCGTCGCTCTTTCGCATCTTCCTCCTTTCTGCATCTGTTCCTTGGTCTTCACCACCTATGTCATCATCGTCATCACCTCCGTCTCCCTCCTCTTCATTGGCTGGTCTACTACTTTCTTCTTCATCAACTTCGTTTGCTGAGTTATCGTCTTTAGTAGTAACAGTGTTGATATTGTTAATTCTGTCTATCAAGTCTAAGTGTTTTTCTATGGCTTCTTCCATAGCGAGGACAAAGGTTGAACGTAGGGTTGATAGGCAATCTTGTAATTTTAGGTCGGAATAAGAAGGGTAAAGCTCAGAAGGGTAGAGGTGCATCTTTAACTTATAAACTGTTGAGACCTGACTCCCTTGAATGGAGAACGGAACGATTTGGACCTCCATACTTTCTATAATATCTGCCACAGAGATCCTCCTCAACTTCGCAGCAACTCGTTCAGCATCCTCCCTTCAAAAGAAAAAAAGAGCAGCATACAACTTGGTTTATTAAGAGAGCAGTGTATCTACAGGACATTCAAAAAAGAAGTCAAATTGAAAATAGGCTATACTGCAAAAACCAACCCTATTATTCTTGCTTAAGTACAATGTCTACCATGCATTTTATTCTTGTTTCGAGAAGGTCAAATAATTCTGGATGACTAACCAAATTCAGGAGCAAAACGTGACAAAATGAATTCACATACATTGTGAGCTATGTCGAGTTCTTTCTAGGTCTTTTCTGTTATGTAAATCAAATGTTTGATTATATAGCTAGTATAATCTACCAACTCAGTTTCATTAAGTTTTTCATCTGAATTTGATGGTCATCCAAAACTTATTCGAACTAAGAGAGACTAGTAAACTGCAAGGTTGACATGCAAACCATAACTGAGATAGAAGGGCAAGTGCTAGTGTGTTTTTTGTAATTTAGCCTGAAAAGGAAAAACATTGTCATAGCATCAAGACGATCATAAGATATTTTAGTTATCAGCTATTTTTCTGTGATGTAATTCGTATAGTATAAGCAAACTTATTTTATGAATAACTCACAGAGTTGTGGACGCAAGCAGCGGGCATTTCATAATGGGAGTTCGGATATTGTCTGATGCGGTCATCAGAATTTCTTGTAGGCGAGGTATTCCAAGTGTCACATTCATTTCTCCTCTTCCAGCAAGATGAAAAGTGTTGAGCCTGGAGGAAGCGACATAAACATTAAATCGATAATTTAACAATAATTAAGTAATCAATATGCCTCAGTGTAATTAATTACATCTGATCTAACAAAAATATATCAGGCATGAAAAATTAAATCCTCAACAAGTATCTTACAAAGCAAAAAAAAAAAAGAGGACTAAATTATGACCCGAGCAAGGAATAAAGTAAGGTCGATGCCCACTAAAATGAAAGAAAAGAAAAATTTTAAAAAAAGAAAAAGAAAAGAAAAAAGGACGTACAAATCAAGTGAAACTCGATTAAAGAATCCAATATTAGGCACTCTAAAAGAAACCAGACGATATAGTAATTTTTAACTGCAAAAGTAATGAATAAATGCCAAAAAAAGAAGAAAAAAACACATGCAATATGTTGAGATTTGTTTCTTAGAGAGACTCGGAATAAAATGACAGGACAGAGTTGCTAATTAAGGCCATTTGATTTGGGTTGATTTATCACGACTTTGAAAGTTGACAACACCATTTGAACTGATAATTAGTACATTTTAGTGGAAAAACACAACATACCTTTCTTTCAGCTCTGTTAAGTACTATATCAACAAGCAGAAAATTCTGTTACAGGCCAACATATAATTATGGGTTTACTTTTTCACTCATGTTAACAAGTTCACAGTACTCTCCATTTTGTGGAGAGCAAATATTGTAATGAAAGGAGGCTATTTGCAAAAGGGAATTTTTTTTTTCTGCCGATTCGCCGAGCCGATTTGCTCACCGAATCGGCATCAAGGTATGTTTAATACTTTGAACAGTCCAATAGGGTGTTTACTTTTAGAAAACCTTTAAAACAAACACTTATTTAGAATATATAAACCCAAAATAGGATCATACCAAACGCGTGGCCATGACTGCCACTCGGAGTCCCTTCATGGTCACTAGCACACCACTATTTCCACAAGTCAGGAAAGCACAGTGCCATGCCGTGCATACTTCTGTGCCAGGTATTACTTGGCAAGCCCTTGTGTCTAGGCACTTAAATTCTCGAGTAATAACATAAAATTATTATAACAATTTCTTGTTATTAACAATAAAATCATTTCAAGTTAAGCATTTCCACACTAAGACTCAATCAAGCATCAGATATACTTTATTATTACTTCAGTATATAAATGGGATAAAAACCTAGCATTATAAGTTAATGATAAATACTAATTTAGCAACAATAATGAAATCATAATTCATTCAATTAATTTATAAAGCTCAAACATAAAATCATTATAAGTTAATGATAAAATTATCTACTACTAAGGATGAATAACTAGTATTTATCGGACATACACTTGATCACTCAGTTGAACCTTAGATGTGTAGTATAAATTATTGAGAAAACATTAACATCATTTAAATCAGTGATAAAAACATCTGCAGCTCTTTAATGTGCATTATAAGCAATGTAGGACCAAATGAAGATGAGAACTTACGTCATCTGAGTTGATGGTTCTCCAACAGATTGAGCAGCAACTACACCCACGGGCTCACCAGGCTCAGCAAGACTGGTTAGATACTTGACCTTCAATAACTTCATCAAGTCCTTTCGCTTTATTTCAAAGCGGCATTGCTGTTTCTTTTTTGATAGATGAACAAATTCACTTGCTTTATCTCTCAGCTCGAATGGCAATTCATTGATGAAACCACTAGATTTTGACAAATGCACGTCACCGAGCTGACTGCTAAGCCTGTCCATAATAACTTTTCGATTCTGAGAGACAAAATAAAATGCATTAATACTAGGTATTAGAAGGCAGGAAAAGATAGATTCAAAATTGGGCTTTTCGCATACATATTCCAGTGAAATCACCCATTTATTTATGTACATACACTTGTGCATACTCTCATCTCAAGCTAAAGGTCCATCAAAAATAGTTGGTTCAATTGCAGAAAACCACCCGGACAAATAACACCATTGCTAGTTTGCCCTCCTGAGGATTAACAACCTAGATTAACCCCTGAATTTTTAGACCATCAGCACTTATCCCCTGCCCTTCATATTCTGCATCCAGGAAATGTTCATTAAGTCTTACAATGCGATCTTCCCACTAAAAAAGGATACAACAGGTATTTCAGACCATACTCTCAAAGTACCAAACAAAACCTGAATTTAAAACAAAAAAAGAACTGCAACAAGAAGGGGATTCAGTACTGATAGTCTCCACCGTGAAGGGTCAAAGTAGGTTTTTGCATGTTAAGAAGAGCAAAGTGCACTGATACTATTTTCGTGCTCACGCGAGGGAGCGCATTTTTGTTAAAAACAAGGTAATTCAGATTTGCAGTAAATTCAGATTTTGAAGAGATATACATGTAAACAGATAATGTTGCATAAACTATTTATGAGCTTACATCAGCAAGTTCTCTAAATTTAGCAAGGAAGCTAGTTTTAAGGACGTCGACACCATCTTCCCCATAACTGAACTGGACTATCGACCCATCCGCATCGCGAACTGTGTGATCATAAGAGACTTTCAAGCACTCAAGATTCTTAATAAGACATCTTTGCAGATAACCACTGCGAGATGTTTTAATTGCAGTGTCCACCAGTCTGCACATGTAAAATGCTGGTCAGTGTGATATTAATTTACTACTTTGGACAGAACTATTCTAAATATAAGCAAAATGGTCGCTGTGCTATCCTCATACCGCGCACCTTAGTCCCACAACTTTTTCTTACTTAGGCACATAATAGTCCCTCAGCTTTCTCATGTAGCTATTCCATCCCTAACTAAAGAAAAAAAAAATCTATGATTTAATGTGAAAATGACCATTTATTATTTCCCCTGTAAAATGACCTCTTTGTTTCAGTGTAGCTAAAACAGGGTTAAAAAAAATGCATTTTAAAGGGAAAAGTTATTACTAATAAAAACTTTCATAGGAAAAAGTTTAGGGGCTAAGTGCAAGTGGAAAGTTCAAGAACTAAGTCATAACATCTAGATAGCAGAGGGACAATCCATATGATATACCAAAAGAGAAGCATGTTATACCCATCGCGACCAGCCATGCAATGGAAATAATACTCTTGAGGGTGAAGGCCAGTCAAAAAGCGATCGCCAATGAATCCACCGGAACGAGATGAAGTATCCCAAGGCGGAAAACAAGGCAACGTCTTTCCAGAGACCATGCGTGGGACACGTTTTCCTTCTAATTCTTGTTGTCCTAACAGAGAAGATATTTGTGTCATATTCACCTGTATAAAAAGGATCAGAAAAGTTAGTTTGCAGACTATTTATGAAATATTTAACATATATCTTATAATCTTAATCGAAAAGTCAGGCAAGATAGACTCAAGAGTTTTTCACATTTGATCAACGCCATCCAAATATTACAGTGAAAAGGCATTCAGCACAAAAGAATTATGTATAACATTTGCTCACGGCAATACCATCTACTGGCACATTATGGTAAATCAATTGAGAAATATTGTTTGAAGGTAGAAACTATGAATAGGAAGCAAAGATGCTTCATATTCCAGAGGATGTGTCAAATATGACCTTACTGGTACTTCAAAGATAGGCCTTGGATAATTTACATATATCATATAAAATGAATTGAATGTATACAGCTTGGATACTTCTTGGATGCTTCACTCGTATGACTTTTAGGCAACTTCATTTAATCTACAAGGACATTATACATGCATATATATCTGTGCATGCATGTATCTGCATGCGCATCTGTGCAAGAATTGTCTCGTATAAATCAATAAGCTTAATTAGACTATAGTACACTCTATCTAATAGATTTTTTTCACTTTCTACACACTACTTTTTTTTTGTCAGAAGCACCACTCAACTATCGTTTTTTCCAATCCCTACACTAAGCAATAAACCTATAATTTTATATAACAACTATTAAAAAATAGTGGTTAAGAGTGGCAAAGCATATATTCAGCTTATTTTGACATAAAAATAACAAAATACATAAAAAATAGAAAAAGGATAATTAAAAATAACTTGATAGAAACTTTCAATGAGTCTATCATCGAGATTTATTTTATATTGTGTTTCTACTATTTAATCAGTGCCTTTTAATAAAGTTGTTAGATTTACCTAAAATAGTAGATTTGTAAAAAGTAATGTAGAGGTTGGTAAGAAAAAGAAAAGTTTAGTGATATCCATGAGAAAAAACAGTACAAGGTAAAAAAACTAAAAATAAATCTAAAATACACAATGTAAAAATTGATAAAATATAATAATACAATGGTGCCTTCGAAAAAAAAAGTATGATATAGCAAATTAAAAAAAAATAAACTACAATGTAGTTGTAGAGTGTAATTAAGCCTAAATCAATATCTATATGGTATAAGACATCTTCAATATCTATATCCATATAGTATCAATATCCATATAGTATCTATATCTATATATCACTCTGTATTCTTCTCATAAATGCACAGTAATAATTAGAAGCTAATTTTCATTCTGCCACTAACACTGAGTAATGGGTACTAATAGAAGGCCATTAATCTGATTAACTAAAACAACAACTGAAAGACAATGTAATGGAAAAGGAAAATGAACTCACCAAACCACCTTTAGCTCCAGTTGCAGTCATAAGAGAGAGGCAGTTTTCTAAAAAAGGCTTCTCTAATCCATTTGGAAATAGTAATTGATTCACTTCAGAAGTTAGAGCATTCAGAGCATTCGACATCATTCTATCCAAGGTAATAGTCGCAGAGTCTCCGTGACTCCGTATGACTTTCTCAACCTTCCTTTGTAGCTTCACTGGGTCTACATAGAGAAATTAGAGGAATTAGACTATGAAGTCAAAAAGGAGGAATAGTCTAATTAAAAAACCACAGTTATCTATTAATGCCAAGAAAAGCAAGAAATTCTCAGCTGACTTTGGTGAGTATTGATTTCAATTAATCCAATGTATGAAATCTCTTTTACTGCTGAACCATTTCAACAAACAAAAAGCGAGCTAGTAGTAGACTGAAACACGTAAACAAGTGAATGAATCAATGAAATTGAAATGGAAGTAGAAACAGAAGACCAAGCATGAGAAGCATAATAAAGAAAGTACGCGTGCAATTGCCAAGAATAACTGGAAAGGCAAATTATTGGACAACAAATAATGGGGGATTACACACATACATGTTTAAATATATATTCCACTGAAAATTTTGAATTTTCATATATAACCATCAAAGGTGCAATTTCCAACAAAAGAACTTTTATTTTAAATTGGAGAGATCCAATTCATGGGGGAAGTTGAGTTTTTGAATTAGCAAAGTTATCAGAAAAGGGCATATTTAGCAAGTATAAGAGCATGTTTATAAGAAATAAATTTAGAAAGACAATAGAGACAATCAGATTTTTCAGGGTGCATATAAAATAGATAATTTTGCAGGTTTATGTTAAGTAAAACTCCAATAAATAATGAGGGAAATTAAGGATAAACATTCAGCATATGCACCATGGTGTACTGCTCGAAGTATTAAACATACCTCGATCACCACCCTTAGTACCAGTAAATCTCATATGAACTTCTTCACTACATTTTTCACTTTTTCCTAATATTCTACTCCTCTGCAGATCTGAATCCTGAGACAGTAGAAGGTCGTCCACTCCACACGTAAACCCATGAATCTGAAACCATATAATATGTTCTCAACGGCCACAATTAAATCAGATAGTAAAACAATAGAAAGGTAATAAGTTCTCACAAGAAGAAAAACAAAGAAATTCACCTGCAGAAACAATGTAAATAAGCGACTAAACACAGAAAGCAAAACTCCTGCTGTATCTGCACCGTAGAGCTCATAGACAGTATGAACTATGCCGTACTTTCCAAACTGAGCCTTGTCTATAATTCCTTGTATGAGCTCATTATCATGAATATACAACTTGAGTTCAGGGTGATCTTTTCCAGTTAGATATTCCTTTTGGATCCTTGCTTTACTTTCAAGAGTAAAAGGTGGTCGGCCTTTTGTAACATAGTTTAAGATTGCAGTGATAACCTGCAAAGATATACAAGTTAAAACCAAAAAAAGAAGTCTTTACAAATAATATAATCCCTAAACTTTTCTGTACATGCATATCCTTGCAAATTTTGGATTTCCATATGTCCTTCAAGGACTTGATGTTTACACTGATACCTTTGTACTCTCTGAAATGCACCTCGTTAATAAACTACCTCTAATTATAGTTAACCACCATGAACTTTAAGGGGTATATTCCAAATAATTCGGATCTTACAGGATGAGATACGTAAATAGATGATCATGTATGAATATGCCCAATACAAATGCAGCTTTTTCATGTTTCATGGTTACAACTCAATAGACAGTTAATATTACATAAAGCTCCAGGCATTCAAAAAGGTGTAAATATTTAACCTGTTTCCCTGTCCATAGTGGGTTGGGCTTCCAAATAGCAGGAAGAAGTGGCTCTATCTCATTGCCCGAACTACTTAAAGAAAGCTTTTGGCCCAACCTACTACCTTGAGAACTGGAAGATGTAGGCACACAGGAAGCATAGAGAAGTTGATGATACTCTTCACGGGTCAAAAAAGTGTCCAACTTTGTAAGGAGTACAGCACTTACAATATGGTCCTGAAGAAAAGATTAAGGTAAATACTTACTTTAAAAAGACCATAGGAAATTTTTACTGGAGAAAAAAAGTAACTTTTAACCTTGTTTTCAAACACCGGACCTTTTTTTAACTTTTGCAAGTTTTCAACTTCAAGGGCCAAATGTCCCTCAGCTACAGGACCAGGTTTAGAGTTTTGAATCGCATAGTTTTAAATTATAAATGCACAGTTAAAGTGTGGAACTGTAATTACAAGCTTGCGTATTTATCACTCAGAAGTGCAGATCGCTGTCATGTAGCAGAGGGGTAATTTGATCCTAAAGTTGAAAATTGGGTTGAAAGTTCCAAAAAGACAGTGTCTGGCTTTTGCTAAAACTAAAGTATGGACTTCAAATGACTTCTTAAATAAACAAGCAGAGATCAAATATTGAAAGTTTCGTTTTACCTGGATCAGACCCCTTATAGGATTTCCACTTGTTGGAACAATGTACTGCTTATTGGCATTTACAATATTAATGGCTTCAGCACGAGAAATTTCATCTTGTGGAAGGTGCACGTTCATTTCATCTCCATCAAAATCAGCATTGTAAGTACTAAGTAAACAACGAATTCAAGTGAATTTCCTACAATATAGCACCAAAAAAAAGAAAAAAATAAATATAAAGAAAGCACGGCAAAAAACCTGCAATTAGCATAGTGCATACGAAGTGTCTTCTCTCCTTTTAAAACACGAACAAAATGAGCCATCATGCTCGGCTTGTGAAGAGTGGGCTGACAATTCAAAAAAACCAATGAGGAATTTAAAATGTGCACAAAACTTGATTTTAATATTGGATTTATAGCTGTTATGCTTCCAACGACCATTGAATTGTTGCCTCTTTTTAGCTTCACAGTAACTTGTTATGCAAACAAAGGGAAGTTAATGAAATATAAGAAGAAACTATTTATTCAATTGGTTGAAAGTTGAAACTATCTTATACATTAATAAGAAAGAGGAAAAAACCTAGTTTTTCCAGTAGTGCAGTTTATTTTCTTTAGTTAACCGAGGCAAATAGAGAATAGCAATTTAAAAAATTCTAACTATCATGGAAATGTTAGTATCAGTTAGCATAGCGTATATGTGATGCCTCAATAGTCCCACATTAGATAGAAAAAGAATTGTGCATCAAAATATAAGGACCACAGGCTCGAATAATAATAGTTGGATTAAAGCATTTTGGGCTAGTGGTTTGGGCCTAACGAGTTATTAGTATTAGCCGGCTAGATCATTACATCAAAACCAATTAGCAGCATTGTAAAAGTAAAGTGGTAATGCGGAACAAAATGCTACACCACGGTTTGGAGGGAGCCACCTCTGAACCAGCAGGCGCCACCTCTACATCTCACGTCGTCTAGTGATCTTAAGCTAGGGAATTGGACTTGATGTCCTCATCAGTGTCAAAATTGGGTACATCAGTATCAAGAACACTAATAATAATAACCAAGATTAAAGAATTTTGGGCCGGTGGTTTGGGATCAATAAGTTATTGACACTAAAGGGTTGGGCTATTAATTTTGGTATTAGAGTCAATTTACCAGCCAAAAGTCAGAGATAGGTCTCACATCGCTATCGCTTTGTGATCGCTAGGGAATGACCAAGAAACTAGACTTGACGAGGACGTCAAGGTTTAAATGGGGAGAGTTTGTGGCGCCAGATGGGAAAAGAATTGTGTATAAAAATATAAGGACGAATGGATTTGAATAGTAATAACTAGGATTAGGCATTTTGGGTTGGTGGTTTAGGTCTAACAAGTTAGTGCCGGCTGGGTCATTACAATAAAATTCGAACAAAATGTCCAATAGATGCAATTACCATTGTTAATGTCGGATAGATGCAATTAGACATGCATCAAAGTCTCAATTTCAAGTATATATATTGAATACGCGAAAATGAAAAAGCGAAAAAGAAAAATAGATGTGAACCAAAAGTATATACTAGTTAGCATATGAAATAAAGCAACTCCACTCATAGAAGTTACTATTTATTAAACAATTTGCAATTCAAATAAATAAGAAATGAACTTGTTCATAAGAAAAGGAGTTTGGGCAAGCACCATGTGAGAAACTTTTACCTGTCTATTAACAAGTACTATATCGCCATCTTGTAAGTGACGATAAACAACTTTCCCTTCAAACTCGGATTCCGGGCCTTTTCCTTGTTGCCCAACAGCTCCTCTAGATGTAAGCAACTTCTTAGAGATTGCATAACGTTTATTTGGCCCAACTTGGAGTTTATACATGCTCTCTTTGTCCTTGTAATGTGTAGCTCCAGGATGAATATCTGCACCATTTATGATGGCATGACGTAGTTTATTGGCATTCCATGGTGTCACTCTCTGCAAAAGTAAATTTCAGCATAAATTTTCTTGTATGCCGCGCCAAGTGGTGAAGGCCAAAAAAAGATTAGAAAATTGGTAAAAGCTGGTCTTTGAGTTGTTGTTCAGTATATAGTTTGCCAAGCAGTACATTACTATGTATCAAACCGTAAAGAAGCAAATAGAAAAACATATTCACATATACATATATGCATATGTGTTGGATGCAAAATAGAAAAACATATTCACATATACATATATGCATATGTGTTGGATGCAAAATATGGATATGTAGTGAATTCAAAATTAGCAATCAACCATTTTAAAATACTATGATGGCTGCGGAGGCATAAGAAATAAAATTTTGGAAACATGAAATTCAAAAAAAAAAGAACATACATATATAGATATAAAATTAGGCTACTATACTATCTATACTATATATACATATATATATATATACATACATATATATACATACATACATATACATATATGGTAGGTTTTTTAATCGGTTGTTATTTTTAGTGAATCGACTGGAAGATTGAGTACCTATAAGACTTCGTGTATAGTAAAAGTTAAAAATAAAAAATATAAAATCAAAAATTAAAAAAATCCCCACTTCCCTTATCGCACAAGAAGCGAAGGGATCAATCAGTTATCCACTCTATAGCTACCAGCAGAAGTTAATTACGTGTTTAAAGATACAAGAAAACAGAGAATAAAAAAAAGGAAAAGAAAAAACACCAGCTAGGGGAGATCGGTGAACTATTGAAACAAGTAAAAAGGTGTTGGAACTTTAACATCAAGACCAGATCGAACTCCTGAATGGTCAACTGCTCTGAGCTCTCACTTAGGTTAAACCACGTTCTTTCCAGGTCGTGATTTAGACTTTCCAAATAAGGACAAAAATCGTTTTCTGAACCTCCAACTGAATTTGACGAAAGAGCAGCGACTCTACGAGTGAAGATAAGTGTACGAACCCTTTTTTTTAGGATTGTATATATATTACACTCATTAAAAAGATTGATACTCGAATAGAAAAATCTAATCCAAGCTTAGGAAGTTGTGTTTTATACGTGTAATAGATCAAGAACAAGCGCCAGGTAAGTTTTATACGTATCATAGAAAATAAAACTCATTAGGTAGTCCGTTTGTTTACCTATTGTATTTTTGTTAAGTACGTCTAAATGTATGGTAGGTTTTTTAATCGGTTGTTATTTTTAGTGAATCGAATCTTCGTGTATAGTAAAAGTGAAAAATAAAAAATATAAAATCAAAAATTAAAAAAATCCCCACTCCCTTATCGCACAAGAAGTGAAGGGATCAATCAGTTATCCACTCTATAGCTACCAGCAGAAGTTAATTACGTGTGTAAAGATACAAGAAAACAGAGAATTAAAAAATAGGAAAAGGAAAAACACCAGCTAGGAGAGATCGATCGGTGAACAATTGAAACAAGTAAAAAGGTGTTGGAACTTTAACATCAACACCTGATCGAACTCCTGAATGGTCAACTGCCCTGAGATCTCACTTACGTTAGACCACGTTCTTTCCAGGTCGTGATTTAGACTTTTCAAATAAGAACAAAAATCGTTTTCTGTAACTCCAACTGAATTTGATAAAAGAGCAACGACTCTACGAGTGAAGAAAAGTGTACGAACCCCTTTTTTTTTTTAGGATTGTATATATATCGCACTCCTTAAAAAGATTGATACTCAATTGTAAAATCTAATCCAAACTTAGGAAGTTGTGTTTTATACGTGTAATAGATCAATAACAAGCGCCAGGTAAGTTTTATACGTGTCATAGAAGATATAACTTATTAGGTAGTTGGTTTGTTTACCTATTGAATTTTGGATAAGTACATCTAAATTTATGGTAGACTTTTTAATCGGTTGTTATTTTTAGTGAATCGGCTGGTAGATTGAGTACCTATAAGACTTCGTGTATAGTAAAAGTGAAAAATAAAAAATACAAAATCAAAAATTAAAAAAATCCCCACTTCCCTTATCGTACAAGAAGCGAAGGGATCAATCAGTTATCCACTCTATAACTACCAACAGAAGTTAATTACGTGTGTAAAGATACAAGAAGACAGAAAATAAAAAAAAAATAAGAAAAGGAAAAACACCAGCTAGGAAAGATCGGTGAACTATTGAAACAAGTAAAAAGGTGTTGGAACTTTAACATCAAAACCTGATCGAACTCCTGAATGGTTAACTGCCCTGAGATCTCACTCACGTTAAACCACGTTCTTTCCAGGTCGTGATTTGGACTTTCCAAACAAGGATAAAAATCGTTTTTTGAACCTCCAACTGAATTTGATGAAAAAGCAGCGACTCTACGAGTGAAGATAAGTGTACGAACCCTTTTTTTAGGATAGTATAGATATCACACTCCTTAAAAAGATTGATACTCAAAATGTAAAATCTAATCCAGTTTAGGAAGTTGTGTTTCAAACGTGTAATAGATCAAAAACAAGCGTCAGGTAAGTTTTATACGTATCATAGAAGATCGAACTTATTAGGTAGTTGTTTTGTTTACCTATCGAATTGTTGATAGATACATCTAAATTCCGGTAGAGTTTTTAGACGGTTGTTGTTAAATTTTAGTGTGACTAGCAGGGATCGCATTCACCGTTTTTCGAACCACCAACCATAGGCTCCAGAGTTCAAACTTAGGATCAACTAAGTGTGAAAGTCGATTCAAATAAAGATATACTTTAATTATTTGCTTAATTCGTCCATCGTACTATGGAGAGAGATTTTTTTTTTTTGTTAAATTTTAGTGATTTGAAAGAAGACCTATAAGACTTCGTGTATAGTAAAAGTGAAAAACCAAGACAGTAAAACAAAAAACTAAAGAGAAAAGCCCACTTCATTTATAGTACAAGAAGCGAAGGGAGCAATAAACTAACCACTCTATAACAACCAGCAGGAATTACGTGTGTAAAAAATAGAAGAAAACAAGAAATAAAAGAATAGGAAAAGGAAAAACACCAGCCTGGAGAGATCGATCGGTGAACTATAGAAACAAGGTAAAAAGTGTTAGAACTTTAATAATGAGTTTTTAGCTAAATTTATCTATATCTTTATATAAAATGTGAAGGTGAACGTATGTGCAACCCTCTCTATTTTTATTTTAAAATTGAGCTTTCTTAATAGATTTTTTAATTTAAAATAATTTTGATCCAGGTTTTATCTTATAAAAGACACCTTTTATTTATCCTCCAGAATCGAGACGGGTTTTTTATTTTATTTTATTTTATTTTATTTTATTTTAGTTTCGTTCAACCAACTTCCCTCATTTTGTTACGGGTAGATTCATCATATATAATTATATCATGAAATTTTATTTCATTATACCATTCTCTTGTATAATTATGGTTTCACTTTTTTACAGTGTGTTTAAAACTTCACAGGTTTGTTCGGGAATACTAATACTCGATAGGCATCCACATTTAGAATATGCCTTAAATAGATTTTCAGAGAAAAGAGTGTCATTAGAAAAGTGTGAAAATAAAAGACTATCTTTTTACACTTTCTTAACAGAGTTATAAATCTAATTTAATCTCCTTTAAGGTACTACCTCTTAATTAATTGCAGGCGTTCTGCAACGAGCGCAAAGAAAGTACAGGAAAAGGAGTTGGGAAAGTCGACTAACCCTTGACGTGCGTACGGGAACGACCCCTTACGGTGGGCACTAAGCTAGCTAGCGGATGTTTGCACACCAACTATCTTTATTAATTTTGGGGACAACATGATATGTATACATACGCAGGGTTTTAATTCTCGAATCCCTTTGAAGCAAGGTTTCACCAATATATAAATCGATTGATTTTACGACTCCTTCCGAAAGGATCGAGAGAGACACGAGAAGGAGTACAACAGACCGACGTCGCCGAGGCGGAAGCACAGAAGGCGAAGACGAGGGCAAGGGCGAGGGCAAGGGCGAGGGCGAGTTTTACCATACTTACTAGGCGGTCGTCGTCTTTGGAGCGAGAAAACAATTATGGGAGACGAACAGAGATACGTACGTACGATCGATCGAGAGGGAACAAGCCATGCGAACTACGTCTATGCCTAACGTCGTACTTCAAGTGCATACATTGCCCAGTTGGCGTATGCCACCCGAGGTTAGGACTCCCGGTAAGGAAACCCTTGGACGGACTAGGTAGGGGCCAAGCTGTTCCAGTTAAATGGATGTCGTGGGACGTCCGTCTCATTCCTTGAAAAGTTATGAATGTCAAGAGCAGAACTAGTAGGGAGGTCGGGCACCAACTGACAACTCGACGTACGTACGACGAATTGAGTGCTCAAATCCCGAAATTAATGGACGGGCGTACGAATTAAACCAACTCCTCGGTTTAATTCTTGCGATTGTTATAATATATATTTCCCTAGAGGAAGGAATCGGAATACCCTAATCCCATATATACGTCATACATACGACCAACAATTAGTAGTTCGATCGATCCGACTCGAGGATAATGACCTGAGGCTGGCTGACGGTTGTAGGTGCCTATCATGCAGACTAAACACCACTCTTGGCACGGTGCGACTTGAGCGAACCCGGGTGTACACCGGGAGTGCGGAATCCAAGAAAAGCGAAACCGTATGTTTAATTGGGATTTGAAGAACGTAGCTCACAGCTGGCACGCTACGACTCAAGGGGCCTTGAGCGCCGAGTCTACCTCACCGACCTACGAACGGATAATGACCTGAGGCTATGAAAAGTAGGTCGAATTAACGGTAGGTAGGGTGAAGACATAATTTAAAAAAAATTTTTTTTATTTAAAGAACTTTTTCGAAAGTTCAGAGTGTACAAAATTATAACTGCCCACAAGCATCAAAATTGGTTTTTTTGTATATGAAGTCAGAGTTTTATGTACTGGTCGATCGACATACAAAAAGAAAGAAATAAAAAAAACATGAAAATACAAAAATAATTGACAATCACAAAAACGTCGGCTCGCGGGATAAGTGCGCCGTCGCCACCAGGGATAATCCCCGTGACAACTCCGCTACATTCTCACGGTACAGAAAGAGACACGAAGTTTTCTCCACTTCCCGAATCATCATGTGAGGCGTGACAAAGCTTATATTTAATATTAAAAATTCCATAATACGTGCAAAGCTGTAAAGGAAATGCCCTTTCCATAAATTTATCAATTTCTGTCCACGCCTAGAATGATCAAAATAATAATAGACGTAATTTTTTACATAAGTCACTTTCCTTTTTATTTTTAAACTTCGGTCTATAACAAAAGTGTGACTAAATTAATCGATGTCTCACAAGGAAACAAAAAACCATTTGAAGTTTATGGTGGGTGGGTACACTAAAGTATAAAAGAGTGAAACCATAGGACATCAAATTTTATATAGTGCAATCATAAGATACCAAAATAAAAATAAAAAAGCAGTCGAAGAGGTAATTATAAAGCAATTTAATAATATATGTTTTTTGAAGTCTACGGGGTGAATCCAAATAGCTTATAAATGAAGTCATGGGAAATTAAGATTGAAACAGTGATTAAATTGTTTTTTTTTAATTGTTTTGGCCATTATTTTTCTATTTTTATTTTAGTGTCCCGTAATTTAACTATGTGAAATTTAATATCTTATGATTTCACTCTTTCATACTTTGATGTCCTCACTATAAACTTCAAAAAAGAAACAAAAAGAGAGACCGTCGTAAGAAAAAATTTTAAAGTTCCCACGATAAACACTAAACCTCGAAACGAATGTTGCAAAATTCACGGGTAGCTGTGCCCGGCATAGGTGGCATGGCATAGCACGGTTGTTCTATGGATGTGTTATATCTGGGGCACGGCTACCGTGTCGAGTTTTGGGAGATAAGAAATTTAATTATTCATTAAAAGAGTTATTTCAAGTTTTCGACACTATTTTTCTGTATTATTTATCAATCTTATAAAACAACGATTTCTTTTATTTATAAAGTATGATAATACACAGCCGTGTGTTAAAAAAAACTGGCCGTGTGTAGCCGTGCCGAGCCGTACGTGGCACGGCATGACACGGCCGTTTAAAGGCCGTGTTGAGGTACGGTGCCGTGAATTTAGGAACAAACAAATATATATCACGACCCGTGGTGTGGAACAACAAGACGTAATGAATTTTAAAAGATTTTTATATAAAAGACTTATATATATATATCAACTCGATCTTACGATAGCTATCGTTTACCCGAGACAACGGTAGGTAAACAAAAGGTACTATCTCGGAAGTTTAGCTGCTAGCCGTGGCAACTTGTATTAAATATGGTGAACTTCACAAATCTTTAGTTTAAAGTTTAGAAAAACTGTAGTAAACTGATTACTAGTTTCTCAAAGTTTTAGACATTAAAATTACCAGCTATACTACACAAAAGAGCAATTTGCCACATTTCGATAGGTTTAGTTAACTTAAAACCAATCTTTTAAGAAATTTGATAAATCTTATTCTAGATATGAGAGCTAGAACTAATGTTTTAAAGATAGTAGTGAAAAATCTCCTATAAATAAAAGTCAGCAAGTAAAAATGCGGGTGAACTACCTATTCTCTTGTTATAGCCTTTTCGTACTTTAAACTAAAGATCTATGAAGTTTACTATATTTAGTATAAGTTACCACGGCTAGCAGCTAAACCTCCGAGGTAGTAGCTTTTGTTTAACCACCGTTACCTCAGGCAAACGATGGCTATCATAAGATTGAGTTGATATATATATATATATATCTCAGGCCGATGATACGATAATTATCATGCTTTGTGAACCACGATAGTTCAAAAAGCGGCAATCTAAACGGGAAAACTAGTAAAAGTAGGCAATCTAATATGATAAGTTGGTTGGTGGGTAAGTTGGGATACCCCGGGTGTAGTAGGATTGGCGTGTAGAGAATTAGGTTATCAGTTTTTGAACCATCGTGGTTACTGAACCAGGATAATTATCGTATCATCGGATCAAGAGAGAGAGAGAGAGAGAGAGAGAGAGAGAGAGAGAGAAAGAGAGAGAGATATATATATATATATATATATCAGGCCGACCCTATGATAGCTATCGTGCTTCGTAAACCACGATAGTTCAAAAGATGGCAATCTAAATGAAGAAAATAGTAAAAGTAGGCAAGCTAATATGATAAGTTGGTTGTTGGGTGAGTTGGGATCCCCTGGGCATAGTAGGATTGGCGTGTAGAAAATTAGTTTCCCGTCTTTTAAATTATCGTGGTTCAATAACCACGATAATTATCAAAAGGTCGGATCAATATATATATATATATATCTCTCTCTCTCTCTCTCTCTCTCTCTCTCTCTCTCTCTCTCTCTCTCTCTCTTTATTGTTCGAAGTAAATAATCCCATGCATTACTTGAGCTGATTTTTTGACTCCGTCGTTTCCTGACCATTTTTGGTCCACTTTTGTTTGTTCTTTTATTCTCTCCTCTTTCTCCAATTTTTCCTATTTTTATCCGTTTTTAAAATTTTTCCTTTCCTTAATTGATCGCTGTTTGTTAAAAGTCGGGTTCCTTCGTACCAAGATGAGTAAAAGGTGACATTGATCACATCCGCAAGAGTAATAGGGGGGATTACTACTGCAATTAGGACAAGTACATAAGTTGAATTAAACTGAAGAGTTAACGAGGAGTGTTTCGGCGTTGGAGAAGAGCACGGAAGGGCAGCAGCAACAGCGTGTTTGCGTAGGAAGTAGAGTAGGGGTAAGAGAAGACTCCTCGAATAAATGTTAGACTCGTAGGAAGAAGAATCCTCAATCCTGATTCGTATGTTTGAAGGAGTGAAAGTCACCATAAAATTTAAAAAATATATCGCATATATCCTGGAATAAGGTGGCAGTTTTTCCTTCAATAAATAATCTTTAAGTCTTCGTATTGCAACCAATAATCACTCAGTGACGATAGCGGCTTCCTTAAAAAACGATCTTCGGCGAAGTAGAGAACTTAAGCAAATAGGAGAGTCAAGGTTATGCCGGAGTGTAAGAACCTCCTACTTTAAGGTGGAGGTGATGTCGGGGACTAGAAAGTAGATAAATTAAATTTTGAAAACTAGATCTAAAAATAAAAAACGGTTTATTATGGCTGAAGTTAAAACTTTAACCCACTCAATGGAAACTCGCGGCAACCTTGGCCAACAACACAAGTCTGAAGGCGAGTCTAGTCGGGCCGTCAGCTGGCGTCAACTCCCAATCAGCTGACTTGATCGACTTGGCCGTCGAAGACGGATGGGGTAGGGTGAGGAATGGAGTGGGGTGGGAAAAGGGCAGAGCAGACTCCTTACATACGGTATATCCATGGGAACAGTAAGAGAGTGAGAGAGAGAGAGAGATAGAAGGAGTGTAGAGGGATCGATATGGATGGGAAGAAAGCAAGGGAGAGAAAGAAAAAAAAAGAGGAGTAGGGGGGTCGGTAGAAGAGGAGGGTGTGGGATATGATGAGAGCGATAACTCATCGAGATGAGTGAGTAGAACTCGAAGACACTTTGAACTTTTATCGTTAACGTCGACGCATCTAGTTTTGACGTCAAAAGTGGATAAAAAGCCGGGATTTTGAACTTTGGGTAGTATTGAGTGAAACGGATAATGGAGGATGAGAAAACTAGTAAACCACCTTAAACCGTAGAAAACCCCAAACCAAACTATACAAAAACAAAATAAAAACACCGAGACCTTCACCATACCCGTTGACTAGCGTGCGTGAAACCTAACCGAAACTTAAAACTGTCAATGGGTTAAGCTTACGTCACTTGAGATATTCCGCTGATTGACTCCAGCCTGGAATCCAACTGACTCTTTGTTGGTCTTTGACATCTGTTGTAGAAAAAACTGAAGATGGTTGGAAGCTATGTGATTGTTTAACAATCATCTTGTAATAGGATGAGTCAACTGTTCAAACGTTTTAGAAAAACCGGTAAATTTTAACATTATATCATTTTTGCATGTTTTGAATAGATTTGATACTTAGTAAAACTTAGTGGATAGTTCGGAAAGTTTTAAAACTAAAATGATAACTTAGAATAATAAAAGGTTTAAAATATGAATAAGGGTTTAAAATTTAAATTATGTTCTCTGTCTATTTAATACTTAGAGAGTTTAAAATTTTATAAATTTATTTAAATTAAATAAGTTCATGAACACTAAAAATATGTTAATTAAACCATATTTTATTGTATATTATAAATATAACTATTAAACACTTGGGTTTACTTTTCTTAGTACGTAAAAAAGAGAGATTTTTTTTTTTTTATAATCCTATTAAAATATCAACCTATTAAAGAAACAACTTGGGTTACATCTCTATTATATAAAAGTATATAAGATTCTATACATGGTTTATTTTATAAGGGTAGTCTGTCCTTAAGATAGTATTTTTATCTGAAGTACTCTTTATTTAAAAGTTATTTTTTAAATTTAGAGTACTTGCGGGAATTTTCTTTTTTCTTTTTTTTGATAAAAAAAATATAAAAGGAGAATGGCTACAACCAGTCCATTTTTCATGACCATTCTTGTAATCAGTAGTCTAGTAATAAAATTCTTTGACGTAGTCGTTGATTGTCCTATTCATTAAACAAATTATTATTAACATCAGGAACCGTACATTAGTACTTATTGTATGGACCACTAGTTGTATTCGATCCGGAACAAAATAGTCGAACTGTCGATCTAGTATATTTAGAACTTTTATTAGCGACCATATTCATTGGACTATTCTACTTTAATAAGTCCATCGATCACTTTTATACGTGGCTGCTTTCATGTTTAGAGTTGATGATGTCTTGGAATATACCGACGGTTAGGTAGGTAACCTACTAAAGGAAGTATGCGAGTTAAATAAGATAGAAAAGTAGAAGTCTCAACCATAGTAGATTGGATTGTCGTTTTTACGTAGTTTTCATCGTCGTGTTTTGGTATAGGGGGTAAGGGGGAACACTCCCAGTTTACTTCCTATTCTTATGGTCTTTTACATGTTCGGTTTTAGAAACAATGATATGGGTCATCTCTTGTCGAGGTTTATCTAAAGTGTTACTACGTGATTACACCAAGTTTAAAAACATTGACCCCCAAGTTAAACTTCCTAGTTAATAACGACGCCCGTATGAGTCGGGGTCGTTAATATTAAATATAAACAAAATGTACATTGAGAATAATGTAAATTACTTTGCATATCTTTTATGCGATATGTAAGGAAAGTTTTTATTTTTTTTCTAAAGAGAGAAAATATTTCTCTATCCTTTCAGGGGTCAATTTTTGTAATGAACCCTTTTACAGTTTCGTTTCAATACATTTAAAATAAACGCGGATCAAGAATAAGTCTACGTAGTAAGATGAATATTACCCGTATTTATCTTGGTATCAGTATTCCAGTACGCGTATGGTTTAATCGGCCGGGATTTGACAGCTCTACGGACGGATCGTAAAGGAAACATAACACCCGGGAGGTATAATAAGGTAGTGACTTTTAATATAGACACACTTGGAGTCTTTAACTGTTTTCTTCTAATTTGATGAACTCGACTAATATTGTACTCTTGTCTGAAGGGTTATGACCTTCAGGTCTTACCTAGCCGTTATTAACTTCAACGAACTATCATTATTTCTGGAACTTTACAGGAATTAAAAGTTAACTTATATAATAACTCAACATATTTGGAACTATCTACCATTAAATTCGAGAGAAATTTTGACTCGTCGTCTTTTTACATTTGTCTTTCCCTCGAATTTAATGATAAACTTATCTGTTTTTCACGATATTGGACGTGTTCTTCGAATTCACTACAATCTTCGTGGAACCTCAAAAGGAGACCGACGTCTTTATATCTTTTACCTAAGTAAAGGAGGAGTCTCTCGTCACGTCTCCATCGAGAGAAGACCAGGATTTTCATCTATATAAGTGTTTATCGCTGATATTCTAATTTGTTTGATTAGGAAAAATCTTCCTAAAAGGTATTGCATGAAGTTGAAAATGTACAAAAAGGAAGAAAAACCCTCCGAAAAAAGTAGTCGCAGACAAGAAATTCGGTTATAAGATCTTTCGAGGAATAGGTAATGAAGGGCAGTGTTCTCTCTGTTCGCATATTATACTTTATGTAGTGCAACTTGTTCCACTAAGATCGGGACATGTGTTAGTGAGACGTGGAACTGTTCAAATCGTAGTGGCGTTCCTACTGCATAAGATTGGACAGGTGTATTCGACGGTTGACTGGTTTATTTGTTCTTTATTCAAATGAAAATTTTAAAAGTTTGATGTGGAATAGGATTTTACCGAAATGTTTTTCCCGGAACCCGTACTGTGATTCTACAAGTGAAAAGAAACACTTCTGAGTTCTTCAAATGAAAATTTTAAAGAGACGTGTGTGTCAAATTTTCTTATCTTTCCACCTTAAATAAAAAAAATCAATTTTACACTATTACCTTAGGGTTTAAGTATATAACGGGTTTAGATCATTATCTTATTTAGATCTATATCGTCCAAAACGTGTCGTTTCGAGGATTGTATATGTATTTTTAATTAACTGAACAAGTTGTTTTATTTTTTGTAAAACCGTTGTTCTTTTATAGATAGTAGTCCTTCACTTTTTCCTCTCTTTTAATTGGTAAATATGCCATTGCGTTGAGGTTTTACCGTACGTATAAAAGAAGCTCCTGGTTTCTTTGTCGACTAACTTAAAGAAGTTCCCTTTGTACATGAGGTTCATGTGTCGTTTTTGTCGTACGATAACGATTTACTTTATTGTGTTTGTATAAATTTTACAATCGTAGTTATTTTCCGGATTTTGGTTTTCCTGCCTAGAGTATCCTTAGTGGAGTCCGTACCAGAATCGTGGGGACTAGTACACGTACCAACCTTAGTAGACTTGGTACGCGTAATGTTTGGACTGTACAATTTATAGTCAATGTCCCTTAGATTCGGTACGGAAGTACTTTGGCTGTCCAGAATCTCAATCTTCTTCAAGTCTTAGAAGTCTATGGTACAAAAAGAAAAAAAAATCTCTATCCGTCATACGATGGACGAAGTAAATAAAAGAAATTTTTATTTGAATCAACCTTTATACTTAGTTGATCTTAAGTTTGAATCCTGGAGCCTATGGTTGGTGATTCGGAAAACGGTGAACGAGATCTCTGCCAGCCATCAAGTCTATGGTACAATAAATTGTGAAAATATCCTTTGCTTGAGTTTCTTCAAAATTGAAAATTGTCAAGAGAACGTTTTAGTTAGCCAATACGTGATGAGACACAAGTCCGATTTTCAGCGTGTCCCACTACTAGGAAGAAGCTGTTAAATTAGTGGGTTGATATGGCACATAGTAATCGTATGTTCATTTTGTCAATATTCTTTATTGATTACTCGCATGCGTGTGGTGTTCGAAGAAGTTTAAATAGGTTGAGCTTTCTAAGGTTCGGTCGTAATCTTTCTTTACTGTCTCGTCGTAGATTGACACAACTTAAGAACTAGACGCTTTGTTCTCGTTTTTACTCTTTGTCCCCAAAGAAGTCTCGTAGGTACTTTCTTCAGTTTGATTTCCGTATAATCTAGACGTCGGAGATTGATTGACAAGGTCCTGAAAGGTAATGGTTTCGACGACGTTTAGTTATGTGTTATTGATTACGAGCTAATTGATTACATGGATTTACAAGCTTTAATGGAAACTACTCTGTTATATAGACTAATCTTTTCCTGCTCCCGGCTCGCGTAAGCAGCCCGTGAAACAGCGTTGGATTATTATGTAGTCTTTCTCTTCACTTAAAATGTTCTGGGCAATTTTAAGTTGAGTAGAATAGCTATCAAGTGAGCGCTTTATTAGACCTTATGGTACATCTCTTCTAATGGCTAACTAAACGACGTAGGTGATTGTGGTCGGACTACCTCTATGCTGTTCGGCAATTGTGAGTAGTAGTGTTAAATGTCACGTCTTTCTTTTTTTCTTTTCCTTTTAGACTATTAGACTGTCGTTGTTGGGCTTGCTTTAAAGCATAAGTCTGGTAATTAAAAACATGATCTTACGCACTCTTTATGATTAACTCGAGGTACTTAGCTTACCTCTTGGTGCGGCACCTCATATGGCTTAGATTTCGTGTCCTAAGATCCTAGACTGTCATTTGTGTGTGGAGCAACTACTACCGCTACTCCAACCTCCACTCGAGCACCAACTGCTCCCGCAAGAGGCGGCACGCGAATAGGTTGGGATAGCTGTCGTTGTGGAGGTCGCCGCCTCACCGGGTCAGCGGCGGCGGCGGGAGGCGGTAGCGGTAGAGGCGGCGGCGGCGAAGCAAGGGGAGGCGCTCTCTCTCTCTTCCTTACTCTTGCCTCTCTCTCATTCTCACTCGAAGCAATTTTTACAAAACAGAGGAGGGGAGAGCGCTCATATATTAATTCATTGCGACTAGACTAGTGTACTACAGGTCATAACAAACTAAAACCATGCTGTCTAAACCACCCGCCCACTCTAAACTAGCTCTCCCGATTAGCCAATTGGCCCAGCATAAGCCCTTTCAACAGCTAAGCCCAGTTAAAAACCACTAAAATTACATACAACCACCGAACCTAAACTGGCTACTTCACGTGGTCGTTGAACCCGGTCTTCGTTTGTACCCGTTCGTGGAACACGCTACCAGATAAAGGAGAGGATATACCTAAGAAGACGGACGTTGGTAATATCGAGGTGTAGGTCACGATATTTCTAATGATTGTTAAGCGTAAAACTTGAGTACTCTTTAAATTTATTGGTCTATCGTTTGATAGAAAAAACAAATAATTAATTCTACTTTACTTAAATTGTAGCAACCACTTCTATCGTTTCCGGGCGTTCTTGGGTAGGTATTACAGTAGAAAAAAGAGCTCTCAAATAACGAGTCTGCACAACAAACTATGTTGTGCAACCAGTACGCAGTAAGTTACTAGGTTCGGAATAATAGCCTCCGTACTTCTACATTTAGTTTAAATACATCTACATAGTATGTCATAAATATAGAAGGTGTATAATAACCGTTAGTCTTCAATCCGGTTTTACTTCCGGCTGTCTACTGGCCGAAGACCTAAGACCCGTTCACAGTCTAAATAAAGTTTTCAAACCCGCCTTCTAGCCAAATGTCGGGTAATAGATCCTTCCGTAGTTACTGACCTAAACTAGCACCCGGCAGGTTAAGGTTATGGGTATTGCTGGGTACATGCCGGGCTAACTCGATCTTAGCCTAAAATTGGTTTGGACCAGCCTCGGGGTGATAAGCTAAACATGCACAGGCAGCTGTGTTCCGCGCAATGTGAAGGCGGAGTGACGAGCTTGGACCAAATGGTGGAACCTATATCTGGTGGATGATGAAAGGAAGATACTTCCTTTTATCTTCTTCTTTTTTTTTTTTAGATAATGAACTTATTGTTCCAGATGCGTATTTCCACTACCTGCACCAGGTCCTATAATAAAGAAGGGCTTTACCTCTTCCATGTCTTGTTCCACGTTTTTAGTAAAGTAGAGGAAGAAGCGCCGAAGGGGAAGTTAACCCCCACCTTACGCTAGCTAGGGATCCCGAAGCATATGCCGGTACCGCCTACCCAGAGGAGGAGGAGGCCACGGCCACGGCCACGGCCACGGCCAGCGCTACCGCCCCGCACCTTCTTGGGACCTCCTGGAGCTGCGGCTGCGGGAGCGGGTGACGCGGGCGGAGGAACCGGGGGCGCTGCAGCGGCGGTACCGGTACCGCAGGTTCGGAGAGGCGCGGCGGCGGATGAGGCTAAGGCAAACCAGGGCGGAGAAGTGCATGGTAGAGAGAGAGAGAGAGAGAGAGAGAGAGAGAGAGAGAGAGAGAGAGAGGGTGTGTGTGTGCGTGCGTGCGTGCGTGCGTGCGCGGGCGTGTGTGTCTCTACTTTACCAACTATGTCATTACACAACAAGTTATACTACACGGATAAAGCGGGACGAAGACGAAGACAAAAAATCGTTCTCATCGTAAGTCATCTCGCGAACCGTCTCTCTTGCAAACCACTAAAACGACGTCGTCCCTAGTCTTTACTCTTATACTTTAGAACATTGTCGCCGAAGTTAAAAAATAAAGATGCGGACGACAACTCTCTTAGACAGTTTCGTTAAAATCATATCACTAAAAAGACTTTATTTAAGTGAAGTAGGTTGCCGTCATATGAAATGTCATCCCGGTTTGTCGGGGACCTCAAATTAAAACCGTCGTATCTATATCAGCTTGTACCCTAGCTATGTATTAAAATCTACAACATCCTCCTTGCTTCGTATTGTTTAACCAATCATCTATTATTTTAGTACGTAAAGACTTTCTGAACTCGTCAAACCCTTATTATGTACACAAAAAAATTACACTTTACACTATACTAATACATTCTATCATCTTCTAGGAAAAGTACCTGATCATTCTTTCGATTTCTGCGGTTCAAAAAGACAACCAAAGCAAACAATCACACGTAACAAAGGTGAAACTTCAACAAACGACACTTACATGTCCCTCGCGACCGGTATATATACACGCAGAAGACCTCAAAATCCTCAATCTCTTGTTATGTAGTCCGCCGTGTGACGTAATGTTGTTTACTTCAAACTACTAGGCAACCTTACAATAAAATGACCTATGAGCTATAGTGGATCGGTATATTACGACCTGTCCTTGCTATAGAAGCAACGAGTCCATCGCGTCGGCGTGAACCAAGGTTTCCGAGACAAGGCCAAATAATTTATACCTGAACCACTCCCTCAGTCCGACTTGAAAAAGTTTAACTTTATCGCCTCGGAAACTTTCGACTAAGACGTGTTCGTTCCTTGATTTACTATATAAAATGAATACAAGTCCCGAGTTAACATGTTTCCAACTGTGACTTAGAAGGACCACGAGATGGACACCGAACACTTTGAAACTCTATAGTACCTAGTTCCTAGTGGACGTACTCCATTCAACCCATGGTTAAACTTAAAAAGAAGGAATCAAACTGAAGTATATAGGAAGGACAAGGAATACTGTGGAACCCCGGTCAAATGACTTCTGATCTGTCACACGACTACTAGATGACACCTAATTGACATTTTCTTTCCGACGTAGAGAAACGGATAAGGACAAACAAAACAAGAGGAAAGAACAAGCTACGTGAAGACTGTCAACATAAAAAAAGCTATCTAACAAGGGTTATTAATTATGCAGCGACAAAGCTTTACTTCGTGTTTTACTGCTTTTACAAAACCATTGAAGTTCGAGTCTGTCTTGATAAGCAGAAACCACCTTCCATGAGGGTAATTCTCGAGAAAGAGGAATTAACCATTAGAAAAAGTATCTATAAGAGAACGATAGAGAGAACTACTACTGTAGTAAAGTCAAGTCAGGGATTCTCTACTTTTTTCTCATCAATTTCAGACGAAAAATACTACACGTTGTGAGACTTTTAGCTATCCACCAGCACTACTAACCCCTCTAAATAAACTTAAATAGTAATAACAGTGAGTAACAACTAACGTAGGAGTACAGGGTCCCGAAAGAAATAACACTTATTAAACGAGATGGAATTCATCATCAAACGTACTTGTAGCCACACGAAACTACGTCCCAGCTAGAGTGGCGACAAAATTTCCAGTATTACCCGGGCAATGACGAGAGAGTCTGTTTAACGAACCGCTACCGTCCAGTTTTCATGAACGGTCACCTCGTCTTCTAACGTGATAGGCGGAAACCAGAGAATGAAGTTCACCTTTTTAAGTAGGAGATTGTAATTGGGTAGTACCTGTGCTCTTTGGAAACAGTAAAGAGAGGCAACGAACCATACCAAAGAGAAAGGTAATTTTTTGTATCAAAAGAAAAGGAAGAGAGAGAGAGAGAGAGAGAGAGAGAGAGAGAGAGAGAGAGAGAGAGATAAAAAACGAAGGAGAACAGAGTGTATTCTGACTGACACGACTCGTATCTTTTAGAGATATAAAACCGTTCTCATAACCTACAGTACACGAAACGACAACGTAAAAGGTAAATTACCTAACTCTTGTTGGATGTTTCTTTAGAATGGTGTTTTAGAAAAGAAACGTGTAGAAAACATAATAAAGACATTACTTCATACGTCGCCCTAATCCTGAGAGTTTAGACACCATTTTAAAAGAAATGCTTGTTGATCTCACGAAAGATTTTGGTTAATGAGATATTTATTATTAAAACGCAGGGGTTCTCTAAAGGGCTTAGAAAACAACCTATATGATTAAACAATTACACATTCTATGATAATATGAAGAAAACTTAGAAGGAAGGAAAAAGAAAAAAGTCCGTATTTCGAAGAGAAAACCAGTCGTAGAGATTTCTAAGTTTCCATTTACTAACGTGTAAGGTAGAAGACACATGAACATCACATGAAGTACAATTAAACCAACCCGTTTCTATAGTTGCAAAAGTCAAAGATTCCAACCTGAATGTGATTAAGTTACAAAAAACGTTCAAGAAATATTATAAAATAAAAGATTAAATACGACGGTTAAAATCCAGGCTCAGACCCTGTGGCGACGCAGCAGTAGAAGATCAAGCAGTAGTACACATCCCTCATGAAGGGAAAGACCAAGTGGATAACGATACTTTACAATGCTCAGGGAGACGATATAACGAAGACCTAAAGTTCAGTGTCACTAGCTGAACTCCTGTTACGCCTTTCGTAAATGCCGACGTCAAGTACCTGGTTTTTATATAAGCAAACTCTACAACGGTAGATTTACCAACTAAACGTGACCACCTCTTCTGTTCATTCCTAATTAGATTAAACGATAAAAAAAAATTAAATTGGGATACAGACACGTCTTTGTATTAAATATTCTAAAGTTTAAGACCTAAAAGGACAGAGTATATCAAAGTCCTCAACTAAATATAATCATTTTAAAGGAACACTTCTCGAACTATACTTTGGAAATAAAGAGTCGTATTTATCAAGGTGCCCAATTATTTTTTAAACAGGGATTTCAAACTATTTTTTAACCCTTTTGAAGTTTTTGGGGGGAACACCAAAGTGATAAAGAGTGAAATCATGGGACACCAAATTTTACATAGTTTAATCATGGGACACCAAAACGTGAAAGAGTGAAATCATGAGACCCAAATTTCACATAGTTCAATCATAGGGCACCAAAGCGTGAAAGAGTGAAATCATGGGATACCAAATTTTTGGTGTCCCATGATTGAACTATGTTTTTATTTTGGTATCTCATGATTGAACTATGTTTTTATTTTGGTATCTCATGATTGAACTATGTGTAATTTGGTGTTCCATGATTTCACTCTTTCACGCTTTGGTGTCTCATGATTGAACTATGTGAAATTTGGTGTCCCATGATTTTACTTTTTCATGCTTTGGTGTCCCTCCCAAAAACTTCAAAAGGGATTTTTTAAATCAGTCAAATTAGGACTTCGAACGAGGAACATTTGGACTCAGGCATTACAGACGATAGGTTTAGTACGGTACAGTCGAGAGTATATATATATTCCAACTCACGTATTTTACCTTTGAGCGTTTGTATCTTTGTATCGCCTTTGTAGAGTCCGTGTTTGCTTTTAGATAGGTACTTCAACTTGGGACGTTACTTCTGATCTATCTAACTACGTCTATATTGGGCTCCTAGTTTTAGACAATCTCTTGACCCGTCTTGAATTGTCTGATTTATACTTTGCGTGGTATTACGGGAGTGTTTATTTAGGTAGGTTTTCTTAGAATGGTGAGGTTAACTAGAAGTATAAGGAGTAGCTCGGCGTCCTCGTCTACGGCACGCTGTCGGCTTCTCGAGTTCTTAGCGGTTTCACGCTCCTTCTTCCCCCTTCTTTTTCTTTCTCATCGTTCTGTTTTTTCCCTTCTGTTTGTTCCTCTCCTTCTCCCTCTCTTTTTCGCTTCTCTTTCTAGTTACATACCCTTTGACCGTGGCCAGGGGCGCGTTTCTGCGGCGTAACAGGAGGGACGGGCCGCTCGGGCTTTTTCAAATGCCCGTTTTCCTTTTCCTTCTCCTTCTCACGTCTTATCTTTGTCCTTCATCGCTTCTTCTTGTGCCTCGAATCATGCTCTCCCTAAAGTGTTTGGCAAGGCAAGGACCTAGAAGCGGCGCGGGGCTACGACATAGGTTCTTCTCCCTTCTGCTTTTCCTTCGTCCTTCTTCTTCCGGCTCTTTTCCCTTCTAAGCCTAACTCACTTCATTGCTCGTTTTCTTTAAACTGCTCTGCCTCGCAGCAGCTGCCGGCAGCTGCGGGGGCAGACGGCTTCGATCAAGTTCAGTCAGGCGGTATGGGCCGCTGCTTCTTCTCCCTTCTTCTTCTCCCTTTTCTCTCTTTTCTCCGATCTTAGCATTTAAATGGACTGTTTATCTGGGTGTCTACATTTATGATGTATGTTAGGTAATTGACTTTTACGTGATTGTCAAGGAATCTTCCGTTCCTGTATTTTTGTTTTGAAGTCTGGTTTGTTCTGTATTGAATACCTCAGAGGCAACATGTCCTTGTACAGACTTTACGTGATACAGCGATGCCTGCACATACGTTTATTGGGTATCATATATATCTATGTATCTGATATGTGTATATATATTTATGTATATATACGTGTGTGTATATATACATATGTGTATGTATTTCATATACTCTATACTACGAAAATCTACGTGTTCGTGAACCACTAGTTCATATAGTGGTGTTCTAATTTGTCAAACTAATGAAAACTATGAAATATGAAAGTTCTTCTGTGAGTTGATCTCGCAGGTGTAGTAAATTGGCAGCCAATAGAACGTTCCCAATTTAAAGATTAGCGTGGTTGACAAGTCACAAATTTGATTATCAACTAATATATTTAAATAGGTGCAAGTGGCATTTTAAATTTGAATCGTTGAAGTGAATTGGTATAATTATTGGTTGTGGGTGAGTTGGGATCCCCCGGTGTAGTATGATTGGCATGTAAAGAGTTAGTTTTCCTCTCTTTTTGATGATCTGATTCGGTCTAAGCTTACGCTATATATATATATATATATATATATATATATATATATATCTCCTATATACATGCATATATATACNTGAAGTACCTAGAAAATAAATTTTATGATTTTTCAATATCATTTGCCTAGTGATCGAAGGGGCTCAAAATCAATAATTTTAATGGCCGTAGTGAGCCATTTGGAAGTTTAACAGTGTAGAAATATCCAAATCACGTGAAATTTTGAAAGAAAATTCTTTATACTATATAAAACAAGATCAATATCTTTAATCTAAAATTTTAATGTCATATTATCACGTTTTGTAAGATTTTTATTTTCAGAATATCGAAAAATTGCATAATTTATTTTCTAGGTACTTCAAATACTCTAGATCAAGTTTAAAGGAGTTGATCGACGATTCGAAAGTCGCAATATCGAAAATGAGTTGGAAGCACGGAAGGCTCCGTGCTTCCGATAGCATAGTAGCCTTACTCATATATATATATATATATATATATATATATATATATATATATGGGTTATTTGCATACACGTCCCTACAAACATAGTGCATTGCAGAAATTCCCTGCAAAACGGAAATCCCATAAGTTATCCCTGCAAAAGTCTAAAGTTATGCAGATATGTCCCTGCCGTTAAGGCTGTTAGAAAATTTCGTTACCATGGTTAAAGTACTTAACCTATGGTTAATTTAAAGTAAATTTACGATTCTACCCTTCTTCTTCTTCCCCCTCTTCTTCTTCGCCTTTCTTCGTGCCGCGCGAGCGGCGCGGCAGCGCGGCACCTGGGCACGACGCCGCGGCCGCGACGACGAACTCTCTCTTTTTTTCCTCCTTCTTCCTCTCCCTTCCCTTTTCTCCTTCTTTTCCTCTTCCTTTTCCTCTTCCCTCTCTTCATCGCCGGCGAGGGAGAAGATCCGACGCGGCATGGCGAATCCCTCCTCCCTCATTCTTCTTTCTCTTCCTCTTCTTTTCCTTTCCTCTTCTCTTCTCTTTTCCCTCTTCTTCGTCGCGGCAAGGAGGAAATGCCGGCGGCGCGCCCCGCGCTGCCGGGCGACGAACCCTTTCCCTCTTCATCTTTCTCTTCCCTCTTTCTCTCCCTCTTCCTCTCCTTCTTCCTCTTCCCTTTTTTTCTTCCTCTCATTCTTTCTCTTCCCCCTTCTTCATCGCCGGCGAGCTCGACCCGCGCCGTCGCCGCCATCTGCTCCGGCGGCCCGAAGAGGAAGAGGAAGAGAAAGAGAGGGGGAAGATGCTTTTGGATGGATATATTTGTGAGGGCAAAATGGTCATTTCACATGAAAACTGTTAAAAAATAAACAGTTCTCTAACAGATGTTAATCAGAGGGACATATCTGCATAACTTTAGACTTTTGCAGGGACAACTTATGGAGTTTCCGTTTTGCAGGGATATTTCCGCAATTGACTATGTTTGCAGGGACCTGTATGCACTCAACCCTATATATATATATATATATATATATATATATATATATATATATATAATACACACAGTCACACATACATATATGTGTGTGTATACATATAGAGTAGGACTTGTATGCTATTAGAACCACGGAAGCCTCTGTACTGCTAAGCCGTTTTCGATGATGGAATTTCCGAATCGACGATCAACTCCGTTAGACTTGATCTAACGTATTTAAAGCTTCTAGAAAATAAATTGGGCTTTTTCAGTATCATTTACCTAATGATCGAAAGGGTTCAAATTTTTAATGGTTGATATATGCCGTTTGCAAGTTTAATGATATAGAAGTATTCAAATCAAATGAAATTTTGACAAAAAATATTTATACTATCTATAGCAAAAACCGAAAATTTTAATGCTATATCATAACTTTTTGTTAGATTTTTATTTTCAACTGTTGATTTTGAGTCTTTTCAATCACTAGATAAATGATATCAGAAAACCACAAAATTTATCTTCTAGATACTTCAAATACGCTAGATCAAATCTAACGGAGTCGATCGTCGATTCGGAAGTTTCATTATCGAAAATGGCTTAGTAGCACGAAGGCCTCCATGCTCCTAGACACTAGTCCTACTATATATATAGTGCATTCATATATACACAGACACACATACACATACACATATACATATACATACACAACTCGGCTAGGATAGTCTGAAAATAAACGGCTAAAAAGAGAAATCTCATAAAAAATAATGATAAAAGACTTAATTTCATATCGAAGGTAGTGTTCTTGCTCTAAATAGTGAAAAAAATTTCTATCAAAATTTCACTAGATTTGAATTGTTCTACACCATCAAACTTAGAGATGCATCACATCGGTTATTAAAATTGTCAATTTTGGGGCCTTTTGATCACTAGTCAAATGATGTTGAAAAAAATATGATATTTGGTTTTTTGATACTAACAAAGCCAATCGTCGATTTGAATATCCCATCATCGAAAACAACTTGATAGCATGAAGGGCTCCATGCTAGCGTAGTACACAAGCCTCCCTCCATCTCTCCCTCTACATATGTGTGTGTGTGTGTGTGTTCATCTACAATTATGTATTCACATACATGTTTCAGCATTCAGCTTTAAAACTTGTGCCCTTTCGCTTTCAAAAAGCTCTTCCTCAAAAAATCAACAATCCACTCCCCCCTCCCCCCCTCTCTTCTTTTCTTTTCCTCTTCCAGCTATGAGTTTGATGATTCCCAAAATTGAAGGAATTTTGGTGAACTCCAGAGGTTAAGGGCAATTTTTTGTTTAAAAAAAAAGGGACAAACTTCAAATATCCCCCCTGTGATTTAGCGCTTTCTCACTTTAGTACCCTGTGGTTTCGTTTTTCTCCTTCCGTTATCCCCTATGTTAACTCTCCATTAAAACATATAGAAAAAAAAAAACTTCAGATACCCCGTGTGGATTATTGAATATTTACTTTAGTATCCTATGGTTTAAAAAAAATTTACTTTAGCATCCTGTAGTTTTAACTTTCTCATTGATTTAACGAAAAAATTAACGGAGGGGTTAATGAAAAAAGAAAAACAAAATCACAAGGTACTAAAGTGAAACAATTTAAACCACAAGGTACTAAAGTGAGAATACGCTGAACCATAGGGGTAGTATTTGAAGTTTTTCCAAAAAAAAAAACTGCACTTTCAAGGGTACATATGGAAATTTGGATGAGATATAGGTATATTGTAAATAAATAAATTTGTACAAACACATGCAAATCCCAAATAAACAAGCAACAAAATCAACTTTGATGCATCATGCACACTTCTGAGAATGTATTTCTGTGAGTTATATAATAACAAGTACACTAAAATGACAACAAAGCATACACCATAGTTGTGAGTGCTTAAATTTTTGCCTGATTTAATTAGGTCAAAGAACAAACTACTTTGATGTCATCGAATCAGGAGGTTACCTCAGGATATGTCAATCTCAAAGCAAAATATGGAGGAATTCCTATTTCATTGACTGCCAAGTATGGATCAGGAGATATGACCGACCGGCATGCAAAATTAACTCTCTTTCCCATCATTTTCTGTCGAAGTATTCCTTGCTTCTTCTCTAATAACTGACGTATACCACTAGTCTCCTTCTCACTTTTGACTGTCATCAACATAAACATTCTATTACACATTAGAAGAAAAGCTCAATAACTTATTTCAGGACTAGAAAAAGATAAACTTTCACACTAAAACTAAATGAGATGCAAGGATTGCCCGTGCTGCCTATGCCGCCCCATGCTGCCCATGTTGTAGAGTGTCAAGGAGGTGTCGGCACAGGGTATGGGGTCGTGCCGACACCTTATCAACAAAATGAATTTTTCGTCCATTTTTTGACCTTTTTTTGAACTTTGTTGAGGAACAAAGTTCTACAAAAGCTTTTTCATACTTATAATATGTAGATCTTGTAAATCTACTAACTTTTTGAGCAATTAGTAAGTTCTACTGCATTGTAGGACCAACTTTAAATGAAAAAATATAAATAAAAAGATTTCTTCCAATTTCTTTACCATTTTAGATCTAGTGATTTTATCCATGGTAACGTTTTTCTATAAATTTTTATCCAAATATGATTTTGGTTTTGGTTTCATACATATACTTTCATAATACATATAAAATAATAATTTTTTAGTGATTAAGATGATTTATGACTCTATTTTGTGAGTTTTAATACATAAATTATTTTTATAGCCTTTAGAGAAATTAAAACACTCCAAAAACTAATTTCCCATAAAATTTTAATTAAAAAAATCATGCCAATGCGTGCACATGTGCCAGTGGCATGCTGCCGGAAAGGAGAGTCTACCGACATTGGCATGCCCTATGCCGTTGTGCGGTGTGGTGCAGCTAGCAGATCACAGCACAGTGGCACGGGTCATTCAAACCAAGGTTTTAAGTGCCGCCCGTGCCGGGCGGCACGGGGTCGTGCCGTACCGTGTCCCCAAGAAGGGGGCACGGTACAGGGGGGGGTCTCGGACCGCGATGCTTTCGGTGAATCAAGAGAACAAAAATCGATCTCCTAAACAAATTTTGATAAGATATTTTTAAAAAGAACAAAAAAATATGGATATAATATCGGGAATATATGACTTTCTCACAATACCAACAATATTTATATCAATATTGTCAAATAAATCTTGTATCTTCATATGACAATATGCCATATGATCAAACGCGACGATCTATGTCGAATTAAGCAGTCATCTCTATATAAAGATGTAAATTTAAATAATTATTATACTTGTGAATTTTATTATTGTATTTTAATTTCTATTCTACATCAGGTATAGTTGTATTTTACTTACAAAAAGCTTACATGCATGTTAATTAATGAGTATAGTAAGATATATATAGTAAATATTCATCATTATTTATTTAAATATTTCAAAATAACATTATAAGAGTTTATTAGAACCAAAAAAACTGAAATAAATCCGTGCCAAAGCGTGCCAGTAGGAGGTCATACGTATCTATCGGCACGCAAGCGTGCCACGTGTCGGCACGCAAGCGTGCCTGTGCCGTACCATGCCAGGGACATAACGACACGCCCCCGTGCCACGGCACTTTAAACCTTGATTCAAACAGCACGACAATCCTTGAGATGTAAAAAGGAAAAGTGTTAAACACTAAAAATGAGATAGGAAAAACAAGATGTACTATGAAACCCAAGAATAAATAGTAATATATGCGTGGAAAATTATCCATAATGTGTTGAGAGAATCATAATTGGAACTGATAATAGTATAGATTTTGTAGAAATTAATTCATCTTAGAACCTTAATTTAGCCCATCTAAAAGTGTTAACCAAAAATGACAATACGAAAATATTCACAACTAAAGTAAACGTAGAATTTGGAGGAGTTGATATTCAAGGATTTTCATTGCAAATATGTGCTTATCTATCACTTAGTTCTCTCTATTTCAGTTGATCTACAAGATTCATATCTGTCCAGAACATGAGAATAGAGAACAGAATGCAAGTAGGTAGTTGTACTTTAATTTAAAATGGTGACGGGAACAGCCAACGGAGAAGCACCTGGTCGATATTTCTATGGTAAGAGTTCCCACTATCCTCTAAAGCATCAAAGTAGTGTGAGTGGCCATCACATTCCTAAAGGGCCTTAACAAGGATTTCCCATGCTGCCCATGTCACCCCAATCCACCCATGTTATACCCTGGCAACGCACGGGGCCGTGCCGATACCATATCGACAATTTTTTTGGCTTTTGGTGCTTTTCGTGTGCTTTTGAGATAAAAAAGTTTTACAAAGGTTTTTCCATGCTTGAAATATATAGATCTTGTAAATCTATTAATATTCATGCAATTAGTGAACTCAGATGCATAATGAAATTAGTGAACTCAGATGCATAATGAGACCATCTTCTAGTGAAAAAATAAGAATTATAAGATCTCCCTCAATTTTTTAATTATTTTAGATGTACTGAATTTAACTATGGTGGCGTTTTTCTATAAATTTTATTTAATTATAACTTTTAAGTTTTGTTTTCATACGTATGTTTTATAAAATATATAAGATTTTTTTTCACTTATTAAGATCTTTGTGACTCTATTCTTACTAAATTGTGTGAGACAGAAAACAGTTGAGCTATTTCGATAGCCATAAGAAATATTAAAACAATTTAAAAAGCTAATTTTTCATAAAAAATTTTAAAAAAACCCATGCCAATGTGTCATGCCCCACAGTGCTGACTTTGGCAGGCCCCACAGTGCTGTGTCATGCCCATCGGCCTTAATATGTTTGAAGTTTTGAACCCACCTATTGCAAGTTAAAGGCCAAGTAGATAAGAGTTTCACCACACGATTGGATCCAATTTGGCTCTAAGAATTACAGATATTCACGACATTGTCAGTCTCCAATCAACCAAAAAAGCAGCGATTAGTTGGAGGAGATAGCCACAAAATTAAAGACTTGAAGTCGAATATTCAGATTTCAGAGCATGAGAAGCAAAATGCACCAGGATTGAGCAAATAAAAAGGTAAAAACAACCAACAGTGCCCTTATAACGGTCTATGAAACCATATCAACGAAACAAACTAGCTTTGTCATACTTTAATTTAACAATGTCTATCTAGCAACAATGGTAGAAAGAGAGACGAATAGTAATACATACCGGAGCCCTTACTACTATCAAACAGCACATTCACGCTTCTTTGAAGATCCATCCATCTCTTTGAGACATCAGGATGATTGGGATCAAGCGCAATTAGATTCCGCAAAGCAATGTTAGACTCTTGAACTTTACTTAATAATACATTTTGTGGATGTTCTAAAACCTAAAAACAGTAGAATAGGTTAGTTAAATTTCAGTGTCAAAATGTAGGAAAAGTTAGACTAGTACAAGAGAAGAAGCATATAAACTTAAAAAGAATAGTTCTTGCTTCTACCAGAGAGAGCATTATGGAAAGGGGAGGGAGGACAAAAAAAAGGCCCCCCGCAATAAAGGCATAATGAATATACAAAAGGTTACAATTTGCTCCCTAAAGTTTGACCAGAAATTCAAATTCATCCTAATAGTTTCAAGTCTAGCAATTTGACCCCTGAAGTTTACTCTGCAGAATGATAATGCCTTTTTTTAGCTTACTATTTATAAAAGTGTCATGTCAACACCTTCGTTAGATTTTTCTCATTAAATTGAAATTTTGAGGATGAAATTTAGGGAAGAAATTGAAATCAAGGTCAAACTTGAGGGCCGAATCGAGATTTTAAGGATCAAATTACAATCAATGTCAAACTTCAGAGCTAAATTGTTATAATAGCAACTCTGGGGAAACTGAAACTGACGTCAAAGGTCAGAAACTTCATCATCTAAATTGGCAGATAACACATAAGCCACTTTTCTCCTTAAGTATAATCATTAGGGTCACACCAATGATTGATCAGATCTGCTTACCCCACGGGTAGAACTCCCAGCCGGCGGGCGGAACTTGCTTGGTGGGACAAGAAGAGCCCTGAGAAAAAACATCTGGTAGCCTTTTTCCCTTCTACATACAGTTAAACTTTTCTGCTGTATATCACATATCAGCATGCAGAGCCGTGCCTCATTTTTCCACAGAGCCTCTAAAACATTTTCGGCCTAAAATAGTTCAAACAACAGTCAACAATGTTACAATTATGCCCAACTAAACTACTGAAGAATCTTTTGTAAAAGAAATTGAGTCATGAGAAAAACTATAAATAAACAAACCTCCACAGGAAATAGATGTTTCTGCCCAGAAGATAACATCTGCTTAGCTAATTCATCAGGAAGACGCCGTGTTTGTCTTTTAGCTTTTTTGGTTGCTATTGTATCAGCTTCATCATTTTGTTCCACAGTGGAGGATTGTTCAATCTCAGACCGAGCTATTATATTTGCCCTTACATCCGATGAACGCACAATCTAGAAACAAGAAATCCAAAAAATTAGCAAAAGAACGAGACAATCAAGAAAAAAATGTTAATCAACTGTAATACTAGTGGTAAGCATGCTAAGTATATAGTTTATAAAACTAAACTTTTTTGTTGATATTAGAAAAAAAGTGAAAAAATCACTCAGAAAATTACCATCTAAATTTCATTAATTGCGCATAATGAAACAAGAAAACAGATGTCTATAGATTTAGTACTCCAAGCATCTGAATTCAGCATTGCATAATTTACATTGCCGAATAAAAGTAAGTAGCACATTGTGGATGAAAAAGGGGATCACCAAACTATAACCCTTGTCTAGCATCCACCTGGCACATACTATCATCCATTCCTTAGCTAAAAGGGAGAGAAAGTGGGAAATTTTTCAAACGGTACAAAGAAATTCATTATAATTAGTTGTACCTAATAGCAATGTCAAAAGAGGTCCACAGAGGAGACAGCATAATAGACCTTATGAGTATTAGCAAGCAGAGATCAATAGACCTTCACTAGTAAACATCATGTATCCCACAGTGAAGCAAAGTAATTGCTTCTCTGTACTAGCAACAAGACTGACTGACATCATGTTTATATTGCAACTCACACAGATGCATCCATGCTCACACTTACAGGTTCCTAAAAATTGATAAACAAGACAATCTCATTTCACTGTTCAAAAAATTTTACTTGACAAGCTAACCTGTTAATTCATTTATGACGGATCAAAACAAGATAATACTTCCTTCCAATCAACACTCAAAAGATTCTGCTGCCAGCTTTTACTTCCATAAACATAAGATTTGCTAAATTAAAAAGGGATAATTTCCTAAATGCCCTTATGAGCTGCTGTGATTTCGTCAATGCCCCTTCAAAGTTTAAAATACCACCAATGCCCTCGTTAACATTAGAAATATTCTCAACTGCCCCCTACTAGTAAAATTCCTTGCAAATTTGGTACATTAATTCCGAAATTTCATTTTTACCCGCCAGTAAGCTAAAAGCTTACCAATCTTATCGCAAAGAACGCAATTTCAAAATTTTAACAATTTCTTAAAAGAAAAATTAATCAAATAAAAGTGATAGACAAAAAAACTGAAAAATAACATGTATTAAAATATTGCCCAACAAGGGATAATTGAGGGTAAAATTGTCATTTTATTAATTTAACAGTATTTAACCCTCTTTTGACCGGGGTAAGCTTATTGTTTGCTAATAGTAGGGACAAATATGATATAGTCATATATTTAGAGGGATATATGTGATATTTTAGATTTTGAAGGGGCGTCTATGAAAATTTGAAACTATAGAGGGGTTCTTTTGAAAATTACCCCAACTAAAAAAAAATTATCCCAATACAATTGGCATAGCTAAATATTTAAAGGACATATTTAGGACATTGTATTCAAGATAATAAGAAGTTCCACTGGACAAGTTTAAAAAGGGAAAGGAAGGGGGAAGTAAAGATTGATATAAAAAAGTGAACAACTAGAAGTCTCACATTGACAGTAAAGACAGGAATAATCACATAAGAACACACCATCATAAGCCGATGTATCAATCACAAAAAAATCAGCACTCTATTGAGACAAAGATGTAAAAGCAATCATTTTGAAGTTGTAAATGAAAAGTACCTTGTTCAGCCACCCAAATGTAGGACTGGTAATTGTTGGATTTTTAGCCTCGCAATTATTACACTTCTTACGTTTCTCTCTCATCAACTTGGAAAGGACAGAGAGAGCCTCAGTGTATTGAAGGGAAGTCCATGTTCGTTGCTTCGGATTTGATGAAAAGGATTCTCCGGTACAATCAGCAGAACTCACTGTCTCATTTTCAGAAGAATTTAATTGATTCCATGATGCAGCTTCTAAATTTCTAGCCCCAATAATGTCGCCCTCTAATATAAGTTTGAGTTGGGAGGTATATCTTCTGACCTAAGAACAGTATATAGGTGAACTATTTATGATGATAATTAGACAAATATACACTTTTAAAAGGTTAACTACAAACGTGGTCCCTGTTGTTTGATTTGAATTCCAATTTCACTCCCATATTTCAATTACAGCAATCTAGTCCCTGAAGTTTATTGTAATACCAATTAAGTTCTTTCCACAGACTATCATCTGTAAAAAGTGCTACATCAGCACCATCACTTGCTCTTTTCTCTGTTAAATAGCAAGCACGAGGATGAAAATGAAACTAGGATAAAATGTTTAAGGATTAAATTGAAATCAAAACAAAACTTCAGAATCAAAATTGAGACATCAAGGACATAATTGAAGCTGGGACCAAAATTCAGGGACTAAACTGCTACAATTGAAACTTTTGAAATGAAATCAAAACCTAAATCAAACTGCCGAAAATAAGTCTACAGTTAAGCCAATCCTTAAATAAGTAAAAATTACGCGAAGGGAGAATTACCTTTTCATGGTCCAACTTAAAATTATGGCAACTGAAGCAAGTAATCTGAAGAAGAGTTTGAAGACTCTTGAACAACAATGGGTTATAAATTGGTCTAGCAAGGTCTATATGACCACAATGGCCGGGGCAACGAACAGAAAGCTGGCCACACGTTTTGCAGCTACACAGAAAGGTCAAGAAAACATGCATCAGAAAGCAGCATTAAGTGCACACATAGCTAAGGAACATATGCTTTTTAGTTTTCAACCATTTCATCTTGAGTTCGCTAAAGAGAAAGAACCAAAAAAGATATTTCTTTCATATCTTCATAGATCTAAACTAGTACGCAATTGTTAGAAAGCTTCATTTGCCTATATTGAAATTCACATCTAGTCTAGGTATGTAAATTGAAACCCTCTTCTACTCCACTATTTTCTTCAGACATTACTTACATAACTGGGACCTAAGTTCAGGTAAGCATTTTAAAAAAGCTTCATCTTTTCTTCGAAGTTTCTTCCTTCTATATCCAATATATTGTTTTAGTCTTCGCCCTTATAAATGAGAATTAAAACTACAAACAAAAAGGAAGAGTAGTTTGTTTCTTTGGGTTAATTTCAGACAGCTCCCTGTAAAATATTAAATAACAGATAAATCCCTAGAAAACTTAAATGATCAGATTTATCCCTTCAAAAACTCTCTGATTTGCAAATATATCCCTCCAAAAGTTCTGGTTCATTCATACATGTCCCTACCGTTTGATTCACCATTAGTTTTTTACCTGTGGGCGTGTAAAATGGCAATTTTTGCCATTACAAATTTGTCCCTGCAAAAAGGTTATCTTTCTTTCTCTCTCTCCTCGCCTTCGCCGCGGCACATGCAGCGTACCTTATTTTGCTGTGATCGAGGGTCTCACCTTCGACGTCGCCGCCGCCACCATCGGTCTTGTTGTCGCCATGGGTAAAGAGGAGAGTGTGAGAAAGATGACGGGACTCAACATTGGAATACAAATTATATATATAAGGGGTAAAAAGGTGATTTTACCCCTTAGCTAATTGTAGTTAGCTTTTTTAATTCATGGTTATCTAAATGTTGACAACAGAAGGACACATTTGCAGATGGGAGGACTTTTGGAGGGATAAATTTGATAACTTAAGTTTTGCAGTGATATATTTGCTATTTGATAGCTTTGCAAGGAGCCATATGCAATTATCCTTTTTTCTTTTATTTCTTGACAAAGCGGCAATCAAACATATTGGAATGCAGAAGGCCTCACTACAACGAGAATGCATTCTCTCTAACACCAACACCATGTAGACAACCAAGTTAGCCAATCACATAGCCATGTCACACTGATTATGCGAAATCAAGACCATTTCAGTAATTTCAAATGGGAAGGACGGCAAAAGAGGTTATTGTTATTTTGTTAATGCTTGTGGGTTCATCTATGTGCCAAAGATGGCGTCATAAATGTAGGTGTTACAGAGAAGACTCCTCTATGGTGACACCAACACCAGCTTATAGGAACCTTGCCCAATTATGTTTTCTATAATGCATGTATAACTAACTACCCATTGAACAAAGTTAATTGAGCATTAAGCTGAAACATCAGAGATGATTGCTTCTCTAGTTGGCCAAAGACAAAACCCAACCGATACCATAAGAATAGCCAGAGAAACCTAGCTTCAGGTATTTGAAAAGACTTTACTGATATAGCATCATGCCAATTTCGCTTCATCGATATCAAGCCAATTTCACTTCATCGATATCAAGCCAATTTCAATTAGTGCTCAGTCATAACAATAAGAGAATGGACGCACACTAACAGACTTTTCCGAGAAAGAAAAAAAAAAACAAAATGAAAGATATTTGCCATGCATGTAAGAATAATAAGCTATTAAAGAAGTACTAATGATGAAAATTATAATATTCTTTATATATGAATTTCACAACTAGAACAACTTTAGCAAAAGAATTAAAACTTACGAATCAGTATCATTGATCGGACCCAAAGCTGGATCGTACAATCCATCAGAAACAGGAACATTCTTGGTATCAAGGAGATCAGGCTTTGTGATCCTTTTAACACTGATTTTGCGGATCTCCTCCTCATTATAAAAGCTAAAGTGGACCGACTCCACAGTCTCCGATGCCGCCTATCAGTAGAAAATAAATAATTATTACACAAACCTTACTACTGCTTAACATGGTATTAAAACCAGAACTTCAACATGGTATTAAATTCAGCAATAAAAGTCAGAAAGTCTGTAACTTGATCCATTGACTAGAGAGGGGAAAAAAGTCAAAACCATTGAGGTCATTTTGTTAAAAGATATCTAAACATGCACTGATCAACCTAATATAATTCTTTTTCCTCATTCTTTTTCCTCAAACTAAGAGAAGTTTAGCTTTTATTATGGGAATCAATGGTCTCTTGAATAACGCAAAAGGAGACTAACAACTTTAAATACAGCAATATTTCTATGAGGAATAATCTTCTCGAGATTTTCCCTACCATCCAATTAGTACATCTTTTACAATCATAGAGCTAATTTTCTTTCAGCTTATTCAAACAGTTCCATTGTTTAACGAATTCTTCGTCCAAATTGAGTTGCACTCCTCTAGTTCTTTCAGTAAAATTACTTAATTACTGAAAAGTAATGCCGCCAATTAAACAAAAGCAATAAATTTGATGTAGTTTTTATATTTAAAAAATCTAAACAAGCACCTATCAACATAATATCAGCTCAGATTTATAAAAACTTCAGTGTTCCTCATAGAAACCAACACTCTTTTTGATAAATCCAAACCTAAACACCAAACTGAAACCTAATGTCTACCTCGAACTATTCAATTAGAGAATATTTTCAATACCACATGACATGTTTTCTTTTACTTTGTTCAATTGATAATAGTTTTTAGGGAATTTTCAATTCAATTTGAGTCGAAATAGTCAAATTCTTCCAATGAAACTAATAAATTACTCATCAAAAATACATTTAACTAAGAATATGCGATATTTATTGCAACAATTAGACAGGAACTGCGACGGAAGTGCTTTGACGCACTTAAATTCAAATATTTGCCATGTGATATGCCATGTGGTTCCATATAGCTTGTTTTCTTCTAGTTTGTCCAAGTAATCATATTGCATAGGGAATTCTCCATTCAAATTGAATCAAAATCATCAAATCCTCTCAACAAAACTATCAAAAATTCCTTTAGGGTTCAACTAACTAGGTTGAGAGAGGGAGAGAGAGAGAGAGAGAGAGAGAGAAAGGTGCATACCTCTTCGCCTCGGGCGCCAGCCATTGTTGGATGATGGAGAGGAGTCAATGGGGAACTCTTAGCTTAGTGTTTTGCAAACTCGCAGGTAAAGGCCCGTTTATTTCACAGAAAGTGAAGTTCGGGTCGAAGCACACTTCGGTTGAACTAGAATTCAAGTAAAAATTACTTTCTCCTCCTCTGTTTCTATAGCTGCGAGCCAATGTCTAAAAAGGCACAAGGCACAAGGCACAAAGAGCTATAAGAGTGTGAGCGCAAGGTGCTTCTGCACAGGTGCAACCCTCAGTGAGGTGAGGCGCACGCTTTCATAGAATTTTTAAATAAACAAAAGACTCCTTCAAGATACTTTCGAACAATTGTTTAAATGGCACTAAAGACTCGATGAAATCATATTATCACAATAAACATTTTATGGGCATGTTTGGGGTATGGGATTGGATTGGATAAGATAACAAGAACACGACTAGACAAGGTTGGATTAGATAGAATTGGCTATATACAATTCGAATCTTGCATTTGGCGCAACACAAAATTAGTAAAGGATTGGATAAATTAATTCTATTCTATGTTTGGTGTATGGAAAAGAATATGGATTGGATATTTTTTATAGACTACCCCTCCTGCCCACTTGCCCCCCGCCCCTAGCCCTACTCCCAATCCCCCTACTTAGCCCATTAATTAATTTTTTTAGAAATAAAACCTCACAAAATTAACCACACTTGTAAATTAGATAATTAATAATTGCAAACAAATAACCAAACACAAAATGACTAAATAATGACTAAACAATAATAAATCAACAAAAAGAAGCTTACCTAAACAATAGTAAATTACCAAAGAAGCGATTATTATACAATCACTAAAGTACAGCTAAATCAAAACAACATACAAAGATCCAATAGTAAATTACCAAAGAAGCGATTATTATACAATCACTAAAGTACAGCTAAATCAAAACAACATACAAAGATCCGATTTAGATGACACATGGATTTTGTTAAAAACCCCAAAAAACACTATTTTTACCGCTTCCAAAAAGAAAAACAAATAACTACTCTAAACCCAACTTAGTCCACCCAAAATTGAAAGTGTATTTCTTCCTACGCAAGTTTTTTATGAATTAGCGATCACAAAGATATCTGATTCAAACTACCAATCACCAAAAACCCTCCCAAAAATGGTAAACTTGGAGAAATCTAAAGCATCTAGCATCATTTAGCGCAAAGTAGCACATGGGTTTTGCTAAAAACCCTCCCAAAACCACTTATTACTTCCCAAAAACAAGATGAAATAAACACTCCAAATCCAACTTAGTCCACCATCATCCTCCAATTACTATCTCTTAAAAAAGATTTTTTTTTTAATCAATAATCACAAAACAGTCACCAAAAGTCCCCCTTTAAGTGGATCATGTAGCACAAAAATGGCGTCTGGGTTTTGCTAAAAATCCCCCAAAAATCCATTTTCTTCCTAAAAATAAGCACAAATAAAATACACCAAACCCACCGTAGGTCACCCAAATTCCCATCAACCACAATGAATATAAAAAAAAAACAGAAATAAAACAAAAGGCGAGGCAAAATAGCACATATCCAAGTCAAAAAGGCTCGGCAAGAAATCTCCCACTGCCACTACTAAAAATCAGTAAAATTCGGATCTTTAAGCAGGGAATAGAGAGATTAGGCAGAAACAAAAGTGGGTTTTGGCAATTGTTTACCTGATAATCACACGACAGTGAAGAGAAAGGAAATTGGAGCGTCTCTGCCTGAGACTGCGGCGGCGGCGGCGGCCGCAAGACCACGTATATCGCGGGATGGTGAAGGCGCTAGGGTTTCGAAGCGTCTTCGCGGAGATCGCACCGTCGACGGCGAGTGCGGAGATCGCGACACCGGCGGAGATCACCACCGCGTCTTAGGTTTTGGGAGGGCGAGAGCAAGCGAGAGGGAGAGAGAGCGGAGAGGGCGAGCGAGGAGAGCGGAGAGGCAGAGAGAGAGCGCGCGCCACCCCGGAAGAGAGATCGAGAGAGAGGAAGCGCTTAGGGTTTCTCAGGACGCAGGATCGAGAGAGAGGGGACCGGCGCCACAGTTAAGGGTTTTTCATTTTTTGCATTTAACCCCTTCAAAACAAATTTTTTAACAAATAGTGCCAGAAAATTTAGATTTACAAAAATGACCCTCTCTCTTAGAGGTGAAAATGGATCAAATATTATTTGAAAATATCCATATCTTTAACCAATGCATAGCTAGGGGGGGGGGGGCCTTATAGCTCTCAGTTTGTTGCCAAACTTTAACCAATGGATAGCTAATGTGGTTTAAATATGCATATCTGGTTTGAATTTTCTAATGAGTAGTTGTCCAATTTAAGAGATGTAATTGGCGTTAGATGCTTTGGTTTTTGAGTTATTGGATTGGTTTGTCCTGATTGGTTTGGTAAAGGATGCAGTTTTTATGTTGTTTTGTTCTAAAATTGATAGATTGGACAATGCGCAACAGCTATTACACTCTAATTTCGTAAATTCACATACCAGCTGAAAGATTTCTTGAGAGGAATTGCTCAACAATATCCTCGTTCTGAGCAACTGTTAAACTGCTTGAAGACAGTGAGAAGAGCATCAGTATTTAGTCTTACAAAGGATAGGAATTCAAATATATTGGCAATTTAATTAGACAATATCATTTGTCACTAAATCTATCCCAGCAAGTTAGAAAAGCCTTTATCAAAATAAAAGCTGCCAAAATGTTCAAATATCATCCCCAAAACCCAAAAATCCCCAAAATTCCCTATCAGCATGTCGATAATACAGTATTCTTCTGTTTAGAGGGTAAATAATGATGAATATATAATTATTTCAACTTATCCTACTATTTACAGCTTTTTTCTTTCATTAGTTGTTACTTACACTATGCTTACACTGATGAAGAAATTGAGTTATGAAAAAATATATTGAGGTTTTAATCAAAATATTGTCAATTATAGTTGTGTATTGCGTGTAAATTCGGACCCAAAAAATTATTTATGAAAAAATAGCATTTGATCTATACTGCATGCTTCTGAAGTCTTATTTACTTTGGTTTCTTGAATTTAATGTAGAGTATTGGAGAGGAGAAAAGAAGAAAAATTATGTAAAAATATTTTCAGATTGGTGTATTTTATTTGTTATTGTGTGAATTTTTCGAATTTATTTGTATATGTTCTTTCTTCTTCTTCTTCTTCTTTTTTATTTTTGGGGAGCTATGAAACAAAGAGAGAAATTAACAAAGCAATAAATAAGCCTAGGTACTCTTTTACTTCGTATCAAAGCAATAATTTTTCTATGAGAAAAAAAAATCTATCTAAACATTGCCTACTTGAAGTCTATGTTACTAATAAATTACTATACTAATTAAAAAATTTTATAGTGTCAAAATATCTGGAACATATTTCATATTATGACATCAATAAACCCTTCTATGAATCATGTGGCAGTCTGAATCAAGAGAATTTTTTCTCAAACTTGTGCCAAATTTCGGTGGTCGAACAGCCCATTCAATTAGTTTTGATGCACACTTAGCATCGGCTATCACTTACATGTATGCTAAATGTGGTAGTTTAGAAGATGCTGATAAAACTTTTCGCAGCATCGATAAGAGGAATGTCGTTCTTTGGACTTCAATGATGTGCTCCTATTCTTTGCATGGGCAGGGGAGGCCGGCTGTTGAGCTTTTCGACAGGATGTTGGTGGAGAAAATAATCCCGAACGAAATTAGTTTTTATTGTTGTTTTGTTAGCTTGTAGTCATAGTGGGTTGGTTACAGAAGGATATCGATATTTTAGATTAATGAAGGAAAATCACAGGATAGGTGTAATACCCTTCATTTTGAGTTGGTCAAGGGGCATAGTGGTCATTTTTTTTGGATAAGAATGCCACCGCCCTTTTCATGTTTATCCCTTCAAATTAACAGAGAGTGTGCACTTTTTGTTCTCTCTAGTTAATTACGTGCATGGTGGAGAGCACGGGTAGAGGTGCCGAGGAGCTCGGATTCGACGCCGACGACGCGCCGCGAAGCCGTTCGAGGGTACGGCTGGGATCGTAGCGCTGCGAGGAAGCTAGGCGAGGGTGTGTTTTCGCCGTTCTCGACGCCACGTCGATGTCCGATTAGCCATTGAGGTGAGTGTTCCGTTGCATTGCTTCAAGTATTATCATTTCGAGCTTGGTGCTGATTTGCAGAATTTCCAGCGTCGACCGTCGGTATTTCAATTCGTACTCGGCGTAGGAGCGTCGGTTTTCGACGGGACTTGGTTCGTTGGATTCGGGACTTCGAGAGGAATCCATGAAGCCCTTACTTGCTGGATTTGGTAAAGGTTTGCTAGGTCAGAATTTCGCTCTTCTCTGTTGCTGTTTTTGGAGGCAAAATTAATGTTTATTGTCGGATTCTCCGTGTAGAGTTTGGCGGGAGCTTGACTTCGGGCCTTGGGAGGTTTTCGGACGTTTCGGCAGGTTGTTCCGCAGCCGAAGGGAGTTCCGTGCTGCCAGGAATTAGCAATCGAGGTGGGTTACATCGGTTTTGACTCCTTAGTTCTAATCGTCGACATGTATAGTTTTCAATTTTTGGATAATCTATTCTAACTCGAATTCATGGATTAAATGGTAGATTGCATATCTGAATTTGGAGCATGTGGTAATAAATTGAATAGGTTATACATGTTGGACTTGAAAATTGAATTAGGAGAAAACTTGCGATTTGGACATGTCACTTGATTAAACTGCCTGATTTAGTTCTAGGAGCCGTTATTAAATTGTACTGTCGCAGTATCCTCGAGACGAGTACTCCAGGTGGTTTAGTAGACATTTACGCTCGTGCTGGTATGCCGAGTGGATTTTTACAGTGTTGTTCAGGTTGTTCCGGACTGTGGGGTGCCGTCAGAGTGACGGTGGACCCGTATCGCCTTTTTGGCGTCAGATTGTACTGAGGGCACGTTACTTGTTGGTTGTTAGACCAGTTAGAGTCGATTTCTTGACTTTGGCTTTTCAGAGCCTGTTTGAGCTCGACAGAGATACGCTACATACTCGGTTGGGTAGCGCCCATGTCACGCCCCGGGACCGGCGAAGGCCCTCCCGGTGGCGTGCCCAGACCCGCCATATGTCTACACATATAAGGCGTCTACAATAAAAGCGGAAGTAAAAGCGAGTAATAGGACAAATATAAGAAATGAAATAACTAGCAACTAATGATATCAGAGCAAGTAAAGTTCAATCATCTACACCAAGGTAAAGAAATAAAGCTAGTCAAACAAAGATAACCATAAGTAGTACAATACTGTCTCTAGTACAAAAATGGTGGTCTCTATACATATGCGGGTACATCTCTCAACCTCTCACAAAAAGAAAACACGAGAGGTAGACCACCTATCGAACGATCCCTCGGTAAGCGCGCTAGCCTGAGGCGATACCCTTTCCGCGATCCCTGGCCTCACCCTGAGTGGAAGGCTCTGAAAAACATCGAGAAAAAGAGGGCGTGAGAACTATAATTTATAGTTCCCAGTGGGCAATTACTGACCTCAGCTCAATGCACCACTAGGCCCCAAAAGAAAAGGGTAAGTAACAACATAGAGTAATATGTAATAAATGGTGAATACGAAAACTGCTGAAAGAAGGCATGAATGAAATGCTATACTACTAAGTCTCCAATAAGCATGATGTCATGGTGATGTACATCTACGCTATCATAAGATAATATATCCGATACATACTAATATGTCTCAACATAAAAAGCGAGTAAGCCTCACAATGCCGTATGTCAATGCATAAGGGTAAACTTTATCCAAACAACCGAGTATGCTACGATGCAATGATGAACTGGCAAGAATACTAAATGTACCAATGCGATATCAATAGCGTGTCCAAGTAATCCAACTACTGACCCTATCTAGTAGTGATTGTTCATATTCGACACCGTGTCGATTTCCATTTCCAATTAAGGACCTACCAAGGGTAGTCCAGCTTGTGCCGCCTAAGTGCCTGTGGTAGCCCGACATTCCTACTCTTGGAATGTGTCTGTCCCACTCGACCCCGTAGGCTTCTCAATACCGCTCGAGCGAACGTAGTCGCGTAGGCTAACTCCGGAGTGCCGGCTTGTAGGGAGCGACCCTCACAAGCATGTGCGAATGAGCACAAATGGCAAGCAAGCATAGTCCAAGTCTTAAATATCCAATCCCCATGTCTCTAACATGGTATCATAACTAGTATCCCGAAGATCTAGTCTAAATCACAATGTGAAGTTTCAACATTTGCTACGCCTAGTGCCCCTTGATGACACTTAGGCAATTTGCATGTTTCGAAGCATGTTTCCAAATCCTCAATGGCCTATCCACTAGGTTCACACAAGTCCTGAGCTCAATGCCGCTTGATGACATTAGCTCTCCAATTCACATGATATCAAGTTCGATGCCTACATATATAGCAATTGTCATCTTTCATGTCTCAATTAAACTTATGTTTGAACGCATGAACATAGATCATTTACACTATAGAAACATGAAATCAAATCTCATATAGAATGCTAATGCAACCAAAGATCTCCC